>NC_136601.1:26535106-26572606 GCF_910589615.1 Taurulus bubalis
AAGACGTTAGTGTTCTAGGGTTAAAGACGTTAGTGTTCTAGGGTTAAAGTCGTTAGTGTTCTAGGGTTAAAAATGTTAGTGTTCTAGGGTTGAAGACAGTTGTGTTCTAGGGTTAAAGATGTTAGTGTTCTAGGGTTAAAGATGTTAGTGTTCTAGGGTTAAAGATGTTAGTGTTCTAGGGTTAAAGACAGTTGTGTTCTAGGGTTAAAGATGTTAGTGTTCTAGGGTTAAAGACATTAGTGTTCTAGGGTTAAAGCCGTTAGTGTTTTAGGGTTAAAGACATTAGTGTTCTAGGGTTAAAGATGTTGGTGTTCTAGGGTTAAAGATGTTAGTGTTCTAGGGTTAAATATGTTAGTGTTCTAGGGTTAAAGACATTAGTGTTCTAGGGTTAAAGATGTTAGTGTTCTAGGGTTAAAGCCATTAGTGTTCTAGGGTTAAAGATATTAGTGTTCTAGGGTTAAAGACGTTAGTGTACTAGGGTTAAAGACATTAGTGTTCTAGGGTTAAAGACGTTAGTGTTCTAGGGTTAAAGACATTAGTGTTCTAGGGTTAAAGATGTTAGTGTTCTAGGGTTAAAGCCATTAGTGTTCTAGGGTTAAAGATGTTAGTGTTCTAGGGTTAAAGATGTTAGTGTTCTAGGGTTAAAGCCATTAGTGTTCTAGGGTTAAAGACGTTAGTGTTCTAGGGTTAAAGACATTAGTGTCTAGGGTTAAAGACGTTAGTGTTCTAGGGTTAAAGACGTTAGTGTTCTAGGGTTAAAGACGTTGGTGTTCTAGGGTTAAAGACGTTAGTGTTCTAGGGTTAAAGATGTTAGTGTTCTAGGGTTAAAGGTGTTAGTGTTCTAGGGTTAAAGATGTTAGTGTTGTAGGGTATAAGATGTTAGTATTGTAGGGTTAAAGACGTTAGTGTTGTAGGGTTAAAGATGTTAGTGTTGTAGGGTTAAAGATGTTAGTGTTGTAGGGTTAAAGATGTTAGTGTTGTAGGGTTAAAGACATTAGTGTTCTAGGGTTAAAGGTGTTAGTGTTCTAGGGTTAAAGATGTTAGTGTTCTAGGGTTAAAGGTGTTAGTGTTCTAGGGTTAAAGACAGTTGTGTTCTAGGGTTAAAGACGTTAGTGTTCTAGGGTTAAAGACGTTAGTGTTCTAGGGTTAAAGATGTTAGTGTTCTAAGGTTAAAGATGTTAGTGTTTTAGGGTAGAAGACGTTAGTGTTCTAGGGTTAAAGATGTTAGTGTTCTAAGGTTAAAGATGTTCGTGTTGTAGGGTTAAAGACGTTAGTGTTGTAGGGTTAAAGACGTTAGTGTTCTAGGGTTAAAGACGTTAGTGTTCTAGGGTTAAAGACGTTAGTGTTCTAGGGTTAAAGACATTAGTGTTCTAGGGTTAAAGGTGTTAGTGTTCTAGGGTTAAAGACAGTTGTGTTCTAGGGTTAAAGACGTTAGTGTTCTAGGGTTAAAGACAGTTGTGTTCTAGGGTTAAAGACATTAGTGTTCTAGGGTTAAAGATGTTAGTGTTCTAGGGTTAAAGACAGTTGTGTTCTAGGGTTAAAGATGTTAGTGTTCTAGGGTTAAAGATGTTAGTGTTCTAGGGTTAAAGATGTTAGTGTTCTAGGGTTAAAGACAGTTGTGTTCTAGGGTTAAAGATGTTAGTGTTCTAGGGTTAAAGATGTTAGTGTTCTAGGGTTAAAGACATTAGTGTTCTAGGGTTAAAGATGTTAGTGTTCTAGGGTTAAAGATGTTAGTGTTCTAGGGTTAGAGACAGTTGTGTTCTAGGGTTAAAGATGTTAGTGTTCTAGGGTTAAAGACGTTCGTGTTCTAGGGTTAAAGACAGTAGTGTTCTAGGGTTAAAGACGTTAGTGTTCTAGGGTTAAAGACAGTAGTGTTCTAGGGTTAAAGACAGTTGTGTTCTAGGGTTAAAGATGTTAGTGTTCTAGGGTTAAAGATGTTTGTGTTCTAGGGTTAAAGACATTAGTGTTCTAGGGTTAAAGATGTTAGTGTTCTAGGGTTAAAAATGTTAGTGTTCTAGGGTTAAAGCGTTAGTGTTCTAGGGTAGAAGACGTTACTGTTCTAGGGTTAAAGATGTTAGTGTTGTAGGGTTAAAGATGTTAGTGTTGTAGGGTTAAAGATGTTAGTGTTGTAGGGTTAAAGATGTTAGTGTTGTAGGGTTAAAGATGTTAGTGTTGTAGGGTTAAAGACATTAGTGTTCTAGGGTTAAAGGTGTTAGTGTTCTAGGGTTAAAGATGTTAGTGTTCTAGGGTTAAAGGTGTTAGTGTTCTAGGGTTAAAGACAGTTGTGTTCTAGGGTTAAAGACGTTAGTGTTCTAGGGTTAAAGACGTTAGTGTTCTAGGGTTAAAGATGTTAGTGTTCTAAGGTTAAAGATGTTAGTGTTTTAGGGTAGAAGACGTTAGTGTTCTAGGGTTAAAGATGTTAGTGTTCTAAGGTTAAAGATGTTCGTGTTGTAGGGTTAAAGACGTTAGTGTTGTAGGGTTAAAGACGTTAGTGTTCTAGGGTTAAAGACGTTAGTGTTCTAGGGTTAAAGATGTTAGTGTTCTAGGGTTAAAGACAGTTGTGTTCTAGGGTTAAAGATGTTAGTGTTCTAGGGTTAAAGATGTTAGTGTTCTAGGGTTAAAGATGTTAGTGTTCTAGGGTTAAAGACAGTTGTGTTCTAGGGTTAAAGATGTTAGTGTTCTAGGGTTAAAGATGTTAGTGTTCTAGGGTTAAAGACGCTAGTGTTGTAGGGTTAAAGACGTTAGTGTTGTAGCGTTAAAGACGTTAGTGTTCTAGGGTTAAAGGTGTTAGTGTTCTAGGGTAAAAGATGTTAGTGTTGTAGGGTTAAAGATGTTAGTGTTGTAGGGTTAAAGACGTTAGTGTTCTAGGGTTAAAGATGTTAGTGTTGTAGGGTTAAAGATGTTAGTGTTGTAGGGTTAAAGATGTTAGTGTTGTAGGGTTAAAGATGTTAGTGTTCTAGGGTTAAAGACGTTAGTGTTCTAGGGTTAAAGACAGTTGTGTTCTAGGGTTAAAGATGTTAGTGTTCTAGGGTTAAAGACGTTCGTGTTCTAGGGTTAAAGACAGTAGTGTTCTAGGGTTAAAGACGTTAGTGTTCTAGGGTTAAAGACAGTAGTGTTCTAGGGTTAAAGACAGTTGTGTTCTAGGGTTAAAGATGTTAGTGTTCTAGGGTTAAAGATGTTAGTGTTCTAGGGTTAAAGACATTAGTGTTCTAGGGTTAAAGATGTTTGTGTTCTAGGGTTAAAAATGTTAGTGTTCTAGGGTTAAAGCGTTAGTGTTCTAGGGTAGAAGACGTTACTGTTCTAGGGTTAAAGATGTTCGTGTTGTAGGGTTAAAGATGTTAGTGTTGTAGGGTTAAAGATGTTAGTGTTGTAGGGTTAAAGATGTTAGTGTTGTAGGGTTAAAGATGTTAGTGTTGTAGGGTTAAAGACATTAGTGTTCTAGGGTTAAAGGTGTTAGTGTTCTAGGGTTAAAGATGTTAGTGTTCTAGGGTTAAAGGTGTTAGTGTTCTAGGGTTAAAGACAGTTGTGCTCTAGGGTTAAAGACGTTAGTGTTCTAGGGTTAAAGACGTTAGTGTTCTAGGGTTAAAGATGTTAGTGTTCTAAGGTTAAAGATGTTAGTGTTTTAGGGTAGAAGACGTTAGTGTTCTAGGGTTAAAGATGTTAGTGTTCTAAGGTTAAAGATGTTCGTGTTGTAGGGTTAAAGACGTTAGTGTTGTAGGGTTAAAGACGTTAGTGTTCTAGGGTTAAAGACGTTAGTGTTCTAGGGTTAAAGACGTTAGTGTTATAGGGTTAAAGACATTAGTGTTCTAGGGTTAAAGGTGTTAGTGCTCTAGGGTTAAAGACAGTTGTGTTCTAGGGTTAAAGACGTTAGTGTTCTAGGGTTAAAGACAGTTGTGTTCTAGGGTTAAAGACATTAGTGTTCTAGGGTTAAAGATGTTAGTGTTCTAGGGTTAAAGACAGTTGTGTTCTAGGGTTAAAGATGTTAGTGTTCTAGGGTTAAAGACGTTTGTGTTCTAGGGTTAAAGACGTTAGTGTTCTAGGGTTAAAGATGTTAGTGTTCTAGGGTTAAAGACGTTAGTGTTCTAGGGTTAAAGATGTTAGTGTTCTAGGGTTAAAGACAGTTGTGTTCTAGGGTTAAAGATGTTAGTGTTCTAGGGTTAAAGATGTTAGTGTTCTAGGGTTAAAGATGTTAGTGTTCTAGGGTTAAAGACAGTTGTGTTCTAGGGTTAAAGATGTTAGTGTTCTAGGGTTAAAGATGTTAGTGTTCTAGGGTTAAAGACATTAGTGTTCTAGGGTTAAAGATGTTAGTGTTCTAGGGTTAAAGATGTTAGTGTTCTAGGGTTAAAGACAGTTGTGTTCTAGGGTTAAAGATGTTAGTGTTCTAGGGTTAAAGACGTTTGTGTTCTAGGGTTAAAGACAGTAGTGTTCTAGGGTTAAAGACGTTAGTGTTCTAGGGTTAAAGACATTAGTGTTCTAGGGTTAAAGACATTAGTGTCCTAGGGTTAAAGACGTTCGTGTTCTAGGGTTAAAGATGTTAGTGTTCTAGGGTTAAAGACGTTAGTGTTCTAGGGTTAAAGACATTAGTGTTCTAGGGTAGAAGACGTTACTGTTCTAGGGTTAAAGATGTTAGTGTTCTAGGGTTAAAGATGTTAGTGTTCTAGGGTTAAAGACGTTAGTGTTCTAGGGTTAAAGACATTAGTGTTCTAGGGTTAAAGATGTTAGTGTTCTAGGGTTAAAGATGTTAGTGTTGTAGGGTTAAAGATGTTAGTGTTGTAGGGTTAAAGATGTTAGTGTTGTAGGGTTAAAGACATTAGTGTTCTAGGGTTAAAGATGTTAGTGTTGTAGGGTTAAAGATGTTAGTGTTGTAGGGTTAAAGATGTTAGTGTTGTAGGGTTAAAGACAGTTGTGTTCTAGGGTTAAAGACGTTAGTGTTCTAGGGTTAAAGACGTTAGTGTTCTAGGGTTAAAGATGTTAGTGTTCTAGGGTTAAAGATGTTAGTGTTGTAGGGTTAAAGATGTTAGTGTTCTAAGGTTAAAGATGTTAGTGTTCTAAGGTTAAAGATGTTAGTGTTGTAGGGTTAAAGACGTTAGTGTTCTAGGGTTAAAGATGTTAGTGTTGTAGGGTTAAAGACGTTAGTGTTCTAGGGTTAAAGATGTTCGTGTTCTAAGGTTAAAGATGTTAGTGTTCTAGGGTTAAAGATGTTAGTGTTCTAGGGTTAAAGACATTAGTGTTCTAGGGTTAAAGATGTTAGTGTTCTAGGGTTAAAGCCATTAGTGTTCTAGGGTTAAAGATATTAGTGTTCTAGGGTTAAAGACGTTAGTGTACTAGGGTTAAAGACATTAGTGTTCTAGGGTTAAAGACGTTAGTGTTCTAGGGTTAAAGACATTAGTGTTCTAGGGTTAAAGATGTTAGTGTTCTAGGGTTAAAGCCATTAGTGTTCTAGGGTTAAAGATGTTAGTGTTCTAGGGTTAAAGATGTTAGTGTTCTAGGGTTAAAGCCATTAGTGTTCTAGGGTTAAAGACGTTAGTGTTCTAGGGTTAAAGACATTAGTGTCTAGGGTTAAAGATGTTAGTGTTCTAGGGTTAAAGATGTTCGTGTTCTAGGGTTAAAGACGTTAGTGTTCTAGGGTTAAAGACGTTAGTGTTCTAGGGTTAAAGATGTTAGTGTTCTAGGGTTAAAGACGTTAGTGTTCTAGGGTTAAAGACGTTAGTGTTCTAGGGTTAAAGATGTTAGTGTTCTAGGGTTAAAGGTGTTAGTGTTCTAGGGTTAAAGATGTTAGTGTTGTAGGGTATAAGATGTTAGTATTGTAGGGTTAAAGACGTTAGTGTTGTAGGGTTAAAGATGTTAGTGTTGTAGGGTTAAAGATGTTAGTGTTGTAGGGTTAAAGATGTTAGTGTTGTAGGGTTAAAGATGTTAGTGTTGTAGGGTTAAAGACATTAGTGTTCTAGGGTTAAAGGTGTTAGTGTTCTAGGGTTAAAGATGTTAGTGTTCTAGGGTTAAAGGTGTTAGTGTTCTAGGGTTAAAGACAGTTGTGTTCTAGGGTTAAAGACGTTAGTGTTCTAGGGTTAAAGACGTTAGTGTTCTAGGGTTAAAGATGTTAGTGTTCTAAGGTTAAAGATGTTAGTGTTCTAAGGTTAAAAATGTTAGTGTTGTAGGGTTAAAGACGTTAGTGTTCTAGGGTTAAAGATGTTAGTGTTCTAAGGTTAAAGATGTTAGTGTTCTAAGGTTAAAGATGTTAGTGTTGTAGGGTTAAAGACGTTAGTGTTCTAGGGTTAAAGATGTTAGTGTTCTAAGGTTAAAGACGTTAGTGTTGTAGGGTTAAAGACATTAGTGTTCTAGGGTTAAAGACGTTAGTGTTGTAGGGTTAAAGACAGTTGTGTTCTAGGGTTAAAGACGTTAGTGTTCTAGGGTTAAAGACAGTTGTGTTCTAGGGTTGAAGACATTAGTGTTCTAGGGTTAAAGATGTTAGTGTTCTAGGGTTAAAGACAGTTGTGTTCTAGGGTTAAAGATGTTAGTGTTCTAGGGTTAAAGACGTTTGTGTTCTAGGGTTAAAGACATTAGTATTCTAGGGTTAAAGACGTTAGTGTTCTAGGGTTAAAGACGTTAGTGTTCTAGGGTTAAAGACGTTAGTGTTCTAGGGTTAAAAATGTTAGTGTTCTAGGGTTAAAGACAGTTGTGTTCTAGGGTTAAAGATGTTAGTGTTCTAGGGTTAAAGATGTTAGTGTTCTAGGGTTAAAGATGTTAGTGTTCTAGGGTTAAAGACATTAGTGTTCTAGGGTTAAAGACATTAGTGTTCTAGGGTTAAAGACGTTAGTGTTCTAGGGTTAAAGACGTTAGTGTTCTAGGGTTAAAGACGTTAGTGTTCTAGGGTTAAAGACATTAGTGTTCTAGGGTTAAAGGTGTTAGTGTTCTAGGGTTAAAGATGTTAGTGTTGTAGGGTATAAGATGTTAGTATTGTAGGGTTAAAGACGTTAGTGTTGTAGGGTTAAAGATGTTCGTGTTGTAGGGTTAAAGATGTTAGTGTTGTAGGGTTAAAGATGTTAGTGTTGTAGGGTTAAAGATGTTAGTGTTGTAGGGTTAAAGACATTAGTGTTCTAGGGTTAAAGGTGTTAGTGTTCTAGGGTTAAAGATGTTAGTGTTCTAGGGTTAAAGGTGTTAGTGTTCTAGGGTTAAAGATGTTAGTGTTCTAGGGTTAAAGCCATTAGTGTTCTAGGGTTAAAGATATTAGTGTTCTAGGGTTAAAGATGTTAGTGTACTAGGGTTAAAGACATTAGTGTTCTAGGGTTAAAGACGTTAGTGTTCTAGGGTTAAAGACATTAGTGTTCTAGGGTTAAAGATGTTAGTGTTCTAGGGTTAAAGCCATTAGTGTTCTAGGGTTAAAGATGTTAGTGTTCTAGGGTTAAAGATGTTAGTGTTCTAGGGTTAAAGCCATTAGTGTTCTAGGGTTAAAGACGTTAGTGTTCTAGGGTTAAAGACATTAGTGTTCTAGGGTTAAAGATGTTAGTGTTCTAGGGTTAAAGATGTTAGTGTTCTAGGGTTAAAGCCATTAGTGTTCTAGGGTTAAAGATGTTAGTGTTCTAGGGTTAAAGATGTTAGTGTTCTAGGGTTAAAGCCATTAGTGTTCTAGGGTTAAAGACGTTAGTGTTCTAGGGTTAAAGCCATTAGTGTTCTAGGGTTAAAGACGTTAGTGTTCTAGGGTTAAAGACATTAGTGTTCTAGGGTTAAAGATGTTAGTGTTCTAGGGTTAAAGATGTTAGTGTTCTAGGGTTAAAGCCATTAGTGTTCTAGGGTTAAAGATGTTAGTGTTCTAGGGTTAAAGACGTTAGTGTTCTAAGGTTAAAGACATTAGTGTTCTAGGGTTAAAGACATTAGTGTTCTAGGGTTAAAGACGTTAGTGTTCTAGGGTTAAAGACACTAGTGTTCTAGGGTTAAAGACGCTAGTGTTGTAGGGTTAAAGACGTTAGTGTTGTAGCGTTAAAGACGTTAGTGTTCTAGGGTTAAAGGTGTTAGTGTTCTAGGGTAAAAGATGTTAGTGTTGTAGGGTTAAAGATGTTAGTGTTGTAGGGTTAAAGACGTTAGTGTTCTAGGGTTAAAGATGTTAGTGTTGTAGGGTTAAAGATGTTAGTGTTGTAGGGTTAAAGATGTTAGTGTTGTAGGGTTAAAGATGTTAGTGTTCTAGGGTTAAAGACGTTAGTGTTCTAGGGTTAAAGACAGTTGTGTTCTAGGGTTAAAGATGTTAGTGTTCTAGGGTTAAAGACGTTCGTGTTCTAGGGTTAAAGACAGTAGTGTTCTAGGGTTAAAGACGTTAGTGTTCTAGGGTTAAAGACAGTAGTGTTCTAGGGTTAAAGACAGTTGTGTTCTAGGGTTAAAGATGTTAGTGTTCTAGGGTTAAAGATGTTAGTGTTCTAGGGTTAAAGACATTAGTGTTCTAGGGTTAAAGATGTTAGTGTTCTAGGGTTAAAAATGTTAGTGTTCTAGGGTTAAAGCGTTAGTGTTCTAGGGTAGAAGACGTTACTGTTCTAGGGTTAAAGATGTTAGTGTTGTAGGGTTAAAGATGTTAGTGTTGTAGGGTTAAAGATGTTAGTGTTGTAGGGTTAAAGATGTTAGTGTTGTAGGGTTAAAGACATTAGTGTTCTAGGGTTAAAGGTGTTAGTGTTCTAGGGTTAAAGATGTTAGTGTTCTAGGGTTAAAGGTGTTAGTGTTCTAGGGTTAAAGACAGTTGTGTTCTAGTGTTAAAGACGTTAGTGTTCTAGGGTTAAAGACGTTAGTGTTCTAGGGTTAAAGATGTTAGTGTTCTAAGGTTAAAGATGTTAGTGTTTTAGGGTAGAAGACGTTAGTGTTCTAGGGTTAAAGATGTTAGTGTTCTAAGGTTAAAGATGTTCGTGTTGTAGGGTTAAAGACGTTAGTGTTGTAGGGTTAAAGACGTTAGTGTTCTAGGGTTAAAGACGTTAGTGTTCTAGGGTTAAAGACGTTAGTGTTCTAGGGTTAAAGACATTAGTGTTCTAGGGTTAAAGGTGTTAGTGTTCTAGGGTTAAAGACAGTTGTGTTCTAGGGTTAAAGACGTTAGTGTTCTAGGGTTAAAGACAGTTGTGTTCTAGGGTTAAAGACATTAGTGTTCTAGGGTTAAAGATGTTAGTGTTCTAGGGTTAAAGACAGTTGTGTTCTAGGGTTAAAGATGTTAGTGTTCTAGGGTTAAAGACGTTTGTGTTCTAGGGTTAAAGACGTTAGTGTTCTAGGGTTAAAGATGTTAGTGTTCTAGGGTTAAAGACGTTAGTGTTCTAGGGTTAAAGATGTTAGTGTTCTAGGGTTAAAGACAGTTGTGTTCTAGGGTTAAAGATGTTAGTGTTCTAGGGTTAAAGATGTTAGTGTTCTAGGGTTAAAGATGTTAGTGTTCTAGGGTTAAAGACAGTTGTGTTCTAGGGTTAAAGATGTTAGTGTTCTAGGGTTAAAGATGTTAGTGTTCTAGGGTTAAAGACATTAGTGTTCTAGGGTTAAAGATGTTAGTGTTCTAGGGTTAAAGATGTTAGTGTTCTAGGGTTAAAGACAGTTGTGTTCTAGGGTTAAAGATGTTAGTGTTCTAGGGTTAAAGACGTTTGTGTTCTAGGGTTAAAGACAGTAGTGTTCTAGGGTTAAAGACGTTAGTGTTCTAGGGTTAAAGACATTAGTGTTCTAGGGTTAAAGACATTAGTGTCCTAGGGTTAAAGACGTTCGTGTTCTAGGGTTAAAGATGTTAGTGTTCTAGGGTTAAAGACGTTAGTGTTCTAGGGTTAAAGACATTAGTGTTCTAGGGTAGAAGACGTTACTGTTCTAGGGTTAAAGATGTTAGTGTTCTAGGGTTAAAGATGTTAGTGTTCTAGGGTTAAAGACGTTAGTGTTCTAGGGTTAAAGACATTAGTGTTCTAGGGTTAAAGATGTTAGTGTTCTAGGGTTAAAGATGTTAGTGTTGTAGGGTTAAAGATGTTAGTGTTGTAGGGTTAAAGATGTTAGTGTTGTAGGGTTAAAGACATTAGTGTTCTAGGGTTAAAGATGTTAGTGTTGTAGGGTTAAAGATGTTAGTGTTGTAGGGTTAAAGATGTTAGTGTTGTAGGGTTAAAGACAGTTGTGTTCTAGGGTTAAAGACGTTAGTGTTCTAGGGTTAAAGACGTTAGTGTTCTAGGGTTAAAGATGTTAGTGTTCTAGGGTTAAAGATGTTAGTGTTGTAGGGTTAAAGATGTTAGTGTTCTAAGGTTAAAGATGTTAGTGTTCTAAGGTTAAAGATGTTAGTGTTGTAGGGTTAAAGACGTTAGTGTTCTAGGGTTAAAGATGTTAGTGTTGTAGGGTTAAAGACGTTAGTGTTCTAGGGTTAAAGATGTTCGTGTTCTAAGGTTAAAGATGTTAGTGTTCTAAGGTTAAAGATGTTAGTGTTGTAGGGTTAAAGACGTTAGTGTTCTAGGGTTAAAGACGCTAGTGTTCTAGGGTAGAAGACATTAGTGTTCTAGGGTTAAAGGTGTTAGTGTTCTAGGGTTGAAGACGTTAGTGTTCTAGGGTTAAAGACAGTTGTGTTCTAGGGTTAAAGACATTAGTGTTCTAGGGTTAAAGATGTTAGTGTTCTAGGGTTAAAGACAGTTGTGTTCTAGGGTTAAAGATGTTAGTGTTCTAGGGTTAAAGACAGTTGTGTTCTAGGGTTAAAGACGTTAGTGTTCTAGGGTTAAAGACGTTTGTGTTCTAGGGTTAAAGACAGTTGTGTTCTAGGGTTAAAGATGTTAGTGTTCTAGGGTTAAAGACAGTTGTGTTCTAGGGTTAAAGATGTTAGTGTTCTAGGGTTAAAGATGTTAGTGTTCTAGGGTTAAAGATGTTAGTGTTCTAGGGTTAAAGACAGTTGTGTTCTAGGGTTAAAGATGTTAGTGTTCTAGGGTTAAAGATGTTAGTGTTCTAGGGTTAAAGACAGTTGTGTTCTAGGGTTAAAGATGTTAGTGTTCTAGGGTTAAAGATGTTAGTGTTCTAGGGTTAAAGACGTTAGTGTTCTAGGGTTAAAGATGTTAGTGTTCTAGGGTTAAAGACAGTTGTGTTCTAGGGTTAAAGACATTAGTGTTCTAGGGTTAAAGATGTTAGTGTTCTAGGGTTAAAGACAGTTGTGTTCTAGGGTTAAAGATGTTAGTGTTCTAGGGTTAAAGACAGTTGTGTTCTAGGGTTAAAGATGTTAGTGTTCTAGGGTTAAAGATGTTAGTGTTCTAGGGTTAAAGACAGTTGTGTTCTAGGGTTAAAGATGTTAGTGTTCTAGGGTTAAAGACAGTTGTGTTCTAGGGTTAAAGACGTTAGTGTTCTAGGGTTAAAGACGTTAGTGTTCTAGGGTTAAAGACGTTTGTGTTCTAGGGTTAAAGACAGTTGTGTTCTAGGGTTAAAGATGTTAGTGTTCTAGGGTTAAAGACAGTTGTGTTCTAGGGTTAAAGATGTTAGTGTTCTAGGGTTAAAGATGTTAGTGTTCTAGGGTTAAAGACATTAGTGTTCTAGGGTTAAAGACGTTAGTGTTCTAGGGTTAAAGACGTTAGTGTTCTAGGGTTAAAGACGTTTGTGTTCTAGGGTTAAAGACAGTTGTGTTCTAGGGTTAAAGATGTTAGTGTTCTAGGGTTAAAGACAGTTGTGTTCTAGGGTTAAAGATGTAAGTGTTCTAGGGTTAAAGACGTTAGTGTTCTAGGGTTAAAAATGTTAGTGTTCTAGGGTTAAAGACAGTTGTGTTCTAGGGTTAAAGATGTTAGTGTTCTAGGGTTAAAGATGTTAGTGTTCTAGGGTTAAAGATGTTAGTGTTCTAGGGTTAAAGACATTAGTGTTCTAGGGTTAAAGACATTAGTGTTCTAGGGTTAAAGACGTTAGTGTTCTAGGGTTAAAGACGTTAGTGTTCTAGGGTTAAAGACGTTAGTGTTCTAGGGTTAAAGACGTTAGTGTTCTAGGGTTAAAGGTGTTAGTGTTCTAGGGTTAAAGATGTTAGTGTTGTAGGGTATAAGATGTTAGTATTGTAGGGTTAAAGACGTTAGTGTTGTAGGGTTAAAGATGTTCGTGTTGTAGGGTTAAAGATGTTAGTGTTGTAGGGTTAAAGATGTTAGTGTTGTAGGGTTAAAGATGTTAGTGTTGTAGGGTTAAAGACATTAGTGTTCTAGGGTTAAAGGTGTTAGTGTTCTAGGGTTAAAGATGTTAGTGTTCTAGGGTTAAAGGTGTTAGTGTTCTAGGGTTAAAGATGTTAGTGTTCTAGGGTTAAAGCCATTAGTGTTCTAGGGTTAAAGATATTAGTGTTCTAGGGTTAAAGATGTTAGTGTACTAGGGTTAAAGACATTAGTGTTCTAGGGTTAAAGACGTTAGTGTTCTAGGGTTAAAGACATTAGTGTTCTAGGGTTAAAGATGTTAGTGTTCTAGGGTTAAAGCCATTAGTGTTCTAGGGTTAAAGATGTTAGTGTTCTAGGGTTAAAGATGTTAGTGTTCTAGGGTTAAAGCCATTAGTGTTCTAGGGTTAAAGACGTTAGTGTTCTAGGGTTAAAGACATTAGTGTTCTAGGGTTAAAGATGTTAGTGTTCTAGGGTTAAAGACGCTAGTGTTGTAGGGTTAAAGACGTTAGTGTTGTAGCGTTAAAGACGTTAGTGTTCTAGGGTTAAAGACATTAGTGTTCTAGGGTTAAAGGTGTTAGTGTTCTAGGGTTAAAGATGTTAGTGTTCTAGGGTTAAAGGTGTTAGTGTTCTAGGGTTAAAGATGTTAGTGTTCTAGGGTTAAAGCCATTAGTGTTCTAGGGTTAAAGATATTAGTGTTCTAGGGTTAAAGATGTTAGTGTACTAGGGTTAAAGACATTAGTGTTCTAGGGTTAAAGACGTTAGTGTTCTAGGGTTAAAGACATTAGTGTTCTAGGGTTAAAGATGTTAGTGTTCTAGGGTTAAAGCCATTAGTGTTCTAGGGTTAAAGATGTTAGTGTTCTAGGGTTAAAGACGTTTGTGTTCTAGGGTTAAAGACAGTTGTGTTCTAGGGTTAAAGATGTTAGTGTTCTAGGGTTAAAGACAGTTGTGTTCTAGGGTTAAAGATGTAAGTGTTCTAGGGTTAAAGACGTTAGTGTTCTAGGGTTAAAAATGTTAGTGTTCTAGGGTTAAAGACAGTTGTGTTCTAGGGTTAAAGATGTTAGTGTTCTAGGGTTAAAGATGTTAGTGTTCTAGGGTTAAAGATGTTAGTGTTCTAGGGTTAAAGACATTAGTGTTCTAGGGTTAAAGACATTAGTGTTCTAGGGTTAAAGACGTTAGTGTTCTAGGGTTAAAGACGTTAGTGTTCTAGGGTTAAAGACGTTAGTGTTCTAGGGTTAAAGACGTTAGTGTTCTAGGGTAAAAGACATTAGTGTTCTAGGGTTAAAGGTGTTAGTGTTCTAGGGTTAAAGATGTTAGTGTTGTAGGGTATAAGATGTTAGTATTGTAGGGTTAAAGACGTTAGTGTTGTAGGGTTAAAGATGTTCGTGTTGTAGGGTTAAAGATGTTAGTGTTGTAGGGTTAAAGATGTTAGTGTTGTAGGGTTAAAGATGTTAGTGTTGTAGGGTTAAAGACATTAGTGTTCTAGGGTTAAAGGTGTTAGTGTTCTAGGGTTAAAGATGTTAGTGTTCTAGGGTTAAAGGTGTTAGTGTTCTAGGGTTAAAGATGTTAGTGTTCTAGGGTTAAAGCCATTAGTGTTCTAGGGTTAAAGATATTAGTGTTCTAGGGTTAAAGATGTTAGTGTACTAGGGTTAAAGACATTAGTGTTCTAGGGTTAAAGACGTTAGTGTTCTAGGGTTAAAGACGTTAGTGTTCTAGGGTTAAAGATGTTAGTGTTCTAGGGTTAAAGCCATTAGTGTTCTAGGGTTAAAGATGTTAGTGTTCTAGGGTTAAAGATGTTAGTGTTCTAGGGTTAAAGCCATTAGTGTTCTAGGGTTAAAGACGTTAGTGTTCTAGGGTTAAAGACATTAGTGTTCTAGGGTTAAAGATGTTAGTGTTCTAGGGTTAAAGATGTTAGTGTTCTAGGGTTAAAGCCATTAGTGTTCTAGGGTTAAAGATGTTAGTGTTCTAGGGTTAAAGATGTTAGTGTTCTAGGGTTAAAGCCATTAGTGTTCTAGGGTTAAAGACGTTAGTGTTCTAGGGTTAAAGCCATTAGTGTTCTAGGGTTAAAGACGTTAGTGTTCTAGGGTTAAAGACATTAGTGTTCTAGGGTTAAAGATGTTAGTGTTCTAGGGTTAAAGATGTTAGTGTTCTAGGGTTAAAGCCATTAGTGTTCTAGGGTTAAAGATGTTAGTGTTCTAGGGTTAAAGACGTTAGTGTTCTAAGGTTAAAGACATTAGTGCTCTAGGGTTAAAGACATTAGTGTTCTAGGGTTAAAGACGTTAGTGTTCTAGGGTTAAAGACATTAGTGTTCTAGGGTTAAAGACGCTAGTGTTGTAGGGTTAAAGACGTTAGTGTTGTAGCGTTAAAGACGTTAGTGTTCTAGGGTTAAAGGTGTTAGTGTTCTAGGGTAAAAGATGTTAGTGTTGTAGGGTTAAAGATGTTAGTGTTGTAGGGTTAAAGACGTTAGTGTTCTAGGGTTAAAGATGTTAGTGTTGTAGGGTTAAAGATGTTAGTGTTGTAGGGTTAAAGATGTTAGTGTTGTAGGGTTAAAGATGTTAGTGTTCTAGGGTTAAAGACGTTAGTGTTCTAGGGTTAAAGACAGTTGTGTTCTAGGGTTAAAGATGTTAGTGTTCTAGGGTTAAAGACGTTCGTGTTCTAGGGTTAAAGACAGTAGTGTTCTAGGGTTAAAGACGTTTGTGTTCTAGGGTTAAAGACGCTAGTGTTGTAGGGTTAAAGACGTTAGTGTTGTAGCGTTAAAGACGTTAGTGTTCTAGGGTTAAAGACATTAGTGTTCTAGGGTTAAAGGTGTTAGTGTTCTAGGGTTAAAGATGTTAGTGTTCTAGGGTTAAAGGTGTTAGTGTTCTAGGGTTAAAGATGTTAGTGTTCTAGGGTTAAAGCCATTAGTGTTCTAGGGTTAAAGATATTAGTGTTCTAGGGTTAAAGATGTTAGTGTACTAGGGTTAAAGACATTAGTGTTCTAGGGTTAAAGACGTTAGTGTTCTAGGGTTAAAGACATTAGTGTTCTAGGGTTAAAGATGTTAGTGTTCTAGGGTTAAAGCCATTAGTGTTCTAGGGTTAAAGATGTTAGTGTTCTAGGGTTAAAGACGTTTGTGTTCTAGGGTTAAAGACAGTTGTGTTCTAGGGTTAAAGATGTTAGTGTTCTAGGGTTAAAGACAGTTGTGTTCTAGGGTTAAAGATGTAAGTGTTCTAGGGTTAAAGACGTTAGTGTTCTAGGGTTAAAAATGTTAGTGTTCTAGGGTTAAAGACAGTTGTGTTCTAGGGTTAAAGATGTTAGTGTTCTAGGGTTAAAGATGTTAGTGTTCTAGGGTTAAAGATGTTAGTGTTCTAGGGTTAAAGACATTAGTGTTCTAGGGTTAAAGACATTAGTGTTCTAGGGTTAAAGACGTTAGTGTTCTAGGGTTAAAGACGTTAGTGTTCTAGGGTTAAAGACGTTAGTGTTCTAGGGTTAAAGACGTTAGTGTTCTAGGGTAAAAGACATTAGTGTTCTAGGGTTAAAGGTGTTAGTGTTCTAGGGTTAAAGATGTTAGTGTTGTAGGGTATAAGATGTTAGTATTGTAGGGTTAAAGACGTTAGTGTTGTAGGGTTAAAGATGTTCGTGTTGTAGGGTTAAAGATGTTAGTGTTGTAGGGTTAAAGATGTTAGTGTTGTAGGGTTAAAGATGTTAGTGTTGTAGGGTTAAAGACATTAGTGTTCTAGGGTTAAAGGTGTTAGTGTTCTAGGGTTAAAGATGTTAGTGTTCTAGGGTTAAAGGTGTTAGTGTTCTAGGGTTAAAGATGTTAGTGTTCTAGGGTTAAAGCCATTAGTGTTCTAGGGTTAAAGATATTAGTGTTCTAGGGTTAAAGATGTTAGTGTACTAGGGTTAAAGACATTAGTGTTCTAGGGTTAAAGACGTTAGTGTTCTAGGGTTAAAGACATTAGTGTTCTAGGGTTAAAGATGTTAGTGTTCTAGGGTTAAAGCCATTAGTGTTCTAGGGTTAAAGATGTTAGTGTTCTAGGGTTAAAGATGTTAGTGTTCTAGGGTTAAAGACATTAGTGTTCTAGGGTTAAAGACGTTAGTGTTCTAGGGTTAAAGACATTAGTGTTCTAGGGTTAAAGATGTTAGTGTTCTAGGGTTAAAGATGTTAGTGTTCTAGGGTTAAAGCCATTAGTGTTCTAGGGTTAAAGATGTTAGTGTTCTAGGGTTAAAGATGTTAGTGTTCTAGGGTTAAAGCCATTAGTGTTCTAGGGTTAAAGACGTTAGTGTTCTAGGGTTAAAGCCATTAGTGTTCTAGGGTTAAAGACGTTAGTGTTCTAGGGTTAAAGACATTAGTGTTCTAGGGTTAAAGATGTTAGTGTTCTAGGGTTAAAGATGTTAGTGTTCTAGGGTTAAAGCCATTAGTGTTCTAGGGTTAAAGATGTTAGTGTTCTAGGGTTAAAGACGTTAGTGTTCTAAGGTTAAAGACATTAGTGCTCTAGGGTTAAAGACATTAGTGTTCTAGGGTTAAAGACGTTAGTGTTCTAGGGTTAAAGACATTAGTGTTCTAGGGTTAAAGACGCTAGTGTTGTAGGGTTAAAGACGTTAGTGTTGTAGCGTTAAAGACGTTAGTGTTCTAGGGTTAAAGGTGTTAGTGTTCTAGGGTAAAAGATGTTAGTGTTGTAGGGTTAAAGATGTTAGTGTTGTAGGGTTAAAGACGTTAGTGTTCTAGGGTTAAAGATGTTAGTGTTGTAGGGTTAAAGATGTTAGTGTTGTAGGGTTAAAGATGTTAGTGTTGTAGGGTTAAAGATGTTAGTGTTCTAGGGTTAAAGACGTTAGTGTTCTAGGGTTAAAGACAGTTGTGTTCTAGGGTTAAAGATGTTAGTGTTCTAGGGTTAAAGACGTTCGTGTTCTAGGGTTAAAGACAGTAGTGTTCTAGGGTTAAAGACGTTTGTGTTCTAGGGTTAAAGACGTTTGTGTTCTAGGGTTAAAGACAGTTGTGTTCTAGGGTTAAAGATGTTAGTGTTCTAGGGTTAAAGACAGTTGTGTTCTAGGGTTAAAGATGTTAGTGTTCTAGGGTTAAAGACGTTAGTGTTCTAGGGTTAAAAATGTTAGTGTTCTAGGGTTAAAGACAGTTGTGTTCTAGGGTTAAAGATGTTAGTGTTCTAGGGTTAAAGATGTTAGTGTTCTAGGGTTAAAGATGTTAGTGTTCTAGGGTTAAAGACATTAGTGTTCTAGGGTTAAAGACATTAGTGTTCTAGGGTTAAAGACGTTGGTGTTCTAGGGTTAAAGACGTTAGTGTTCTAGGGTTAAAGACGTTCGTGTAATAGGGTTTAAGACGTTAGTGTTCTAGGGTTAAAGACATTAGTGTTCTAGGGTTAAAGGTGTTAGTGTTCTAGGGTTAAAGATGTTAGTGTTGTAGGGTATAAGATGTTAGTATTGTAGGGTTAAAGACGTTAGTGTTGTAGGGTTAAAGATGTTCGTGTTGTAGGGTTAAAGATGTTAGTGTTGTAGGGTTAAAGATGTTAGTGTTGTAGGGTTAAAGATGTTAGTGTTGTAGGGTTAAAGACATTAGTGTTCTAGGGTTAAAGGTGTTAGTGTTCTAGGGTTAAAGATGTTAGTGTTCTAGGGTTAAAGGTGTTAGTGTTCTAGGGTTAAAGATGTTAGTGTTCTAGGGTTAAAGCCATTAGTGTTCTAGGGTTAAAGATATTAGTGTTCTAGGGTTAAAGATGTTAGTGTACTAGGGTTAAAGACATTAGTGTTCTAGGGTTAAAGACGTTAGTGTTCTAGGGTTAAAGACATTAGTGTTCTAGGGTTAAAGATGTTAGTGTTCTAGGGTTAAAGCCATTAGTGTTCTAGGGTTAAAGATGTTAGTGTTCTAGGGTTAAAGATGTTAGTGTTCTAGGGTTAAAGACATTAGTGTTCTAGGGTTAAAGACGTTAGTGTTCTAGGGTTAAAGACATTAGTGTTCTAGGGTTAAAGATGTTAGTGTTCTAGGGTTAAAGATGTTAGTGTTCTAGGGTTAAAGCCATTAGTGTTCTAGGGTTAAAGATGTTAGTGTTCTAGGGTTAAAGATGTTAGTGTTCTAGGGTTAAAGCCATTAGTGTTCTAGGGTTAAAGACGTTAGTGTTCTAGGGTTAAAGCCATTAGTGTTCTAGGGTTAAAGACGTTAGTGTTCTAGGGTTAAAGACATTAGTGTTCTAGGGTTAAAGATGTTAGTGTTCTAGGGTTAAAGATGTTAGTGTTCTAGGGTTAAAGCCATTAGTGTTCTAGGGTTAAAGATGTTAGTGTTCTAGGGTTAAAGACGTTAGTGTTCTAAGGTTAAAGACATTAGTGTTCTAGGGTTAAAGACATTAGTGTTCTAGGGTTAAAGACGTTAGTGTTCTAGGGTTAAAGACATTAGTGTTCTAGGGTTAAAGACGCTAGTGTTGTAGGGTTAAAGACGTTAGTGTTGTAGCGTTAAAGACGTTAGTGCTCTAGGGTTAAAGGTGTTAGTGTTCTAGGGTAAAAGATGTTAGTGTTGTAGGGTTAAAGATGTTAGTGTTGTAGGGTTAAAGACGTTAGTGTTCTAGGGTTAAAGATGTTAGTGTTGTAGGGTTAAAGATGTTAGTGTTGTAGGGTTAAAGATGTTAGTGTTGTAGGGTTAAAGATGTTAGTGTTCTAGGGTTAAAGACGTTAGTGTTCTAGGGTTAAAGACAGTTGTGTTCTAGGGTTAAAGATGTTAGTGTTCTAGGGTTAAAGACGTTCGTGTTCTAGGGTTAAAGACAGTAGTGTTCTAGGGTTAAAGACGTTAGTGTTCTAGGGTTAAAGACAGTAGTGTTCTAGGGTTAAAGACAGTTGTGTTCTAGGGTTAAAGATGTTAGTGTTCTAGGGTTAAAGATGTTAGTGTTCTAGGGTTAAAGACATTAGTGTTCTAGGGTTAAAGATGTTAGTGTTCTAGGGTTAAAAATGTTAGTGTTCTAGGGTTAAAGCGTTAGTGTTCTAGGGTAGAAGACGTTACTGTTCTAGGGTTAAAGATGTTAGTGTTGTAGGGTTAAAGATGTTAGTGTTGTAGGGTTAAAGATGTTAGTGTTGTAGGGTTAAAGATGTTAGTGTTGTAGGGTTAAAGATGTTAGTGTTGTAGGGTTAAAGACATTAGTGTTCTAGGGTTAAAGGTGTTAGTGTTCTAGGGTTAAAGATGTTAGTGTTCTAGGGTTAAAGGTGTTAGTGTTCTAGGGTTAAAGACAGTTGTGTTCTAGGGTTAAAGACGTTAGTGTTCTAGGGTTAAAGACGTTAGTGTTCTAGGGTTAAAGATGTTAGTGTTCTAAGGTTAAAGATGTTAGTGTTTTAGGGTAGAAGACGTTAGTGTTCTAGGGTTAAAGATGTTAGTGTTCTAAGGTTAAAGATGTTCGTGTTGTAGGGTTAAAGACGTTAGTGTTGTAGGGTTAAAGACGTTAGTGTTCTAGGGTTAAAGACGTTAGTGTTCTAGGGTTAAAGACGTTAGTGTTCTAGGGTTAAAGACATTAGTGTTCTAGGGTTAAAGGTGTTAGTGTTCTAGGGTTAAAGACAGTTGTGTTCTAGGGTTAAAGACGTTAGTGTTCTAGGGTTAAAGACAGTTGTGTTCTAGGGTTAAAGACATTAGTGTTCTAGGGTTAAAGATGTTAGTGTTCTAGGGTTAAAGACAGTTGTGTTCTAGGGTTAAAGATGTTAGTGTTCTAGGGTTAAAGACGTTTGTGTTCTAGGGTTAAAGACGTTAGTGTTCTAGGGTTAAAGATGTTAGTGTTCTAGGGTTAAAGACGTTAGTGTTCTAGGGTTAAAGATGTTAGTGTTCTAGGGTTAAAGACAGTTGTGTTCTAGGGTTAAAGATGTTAGTGTTCTAGGGTTAAAGATGTTAGTGTTCTAGGGTTAAAGATGTTAGTGTTCTAGGGTTAAAGACAGTTGTGTTCTAGGGTTAAAGATGTTAGTGTTCTAGGGTTAAAGATGTTAGTGTTCTAGGGTTAAAGACAGTTGTGTTCTAGGGTTAAAGACGTTAGTGTTCTAGGGTTAAAGATGTTAGTGTTCTAGGGTTAAAGACAGTTGTGTTCTAGGGTTAAAGATGTTAGTGTTCTAGGGTTAAAGACGTTTGTGTTCTAGGGTTAAAGACAGTAGTGTTCTAGGGTTAAAGACGTTAGTGTTCTAGGGTTAAAGACATTAGTGTTCTAGGGTTAAAGACATTAGTGTCCTAGGGTTAAAGACGTTCGTGTTCTAGGGTTAAAGATGTTAGTGTTCTAGGGTTAAAGACGTTAGTGTTCTAGGGTTAAAGACATTAGTGTTCTAGGGTAGAAGACGTTACTGTTCTAGGGTTAAAGATGTTAGTGTTCTAGGGTTAAAGATGTTAGTGTTCTAGGGTTAAAGACGTTAGTGTTCTAGGGTTAAAGACATTAGTGTTCTAGGGTTAAAGATGTTAGTGTTCTAGGGTTAAAGATGTTAGTGTTGTAGGGTTAAAGATGTTAGTGTTGTAGGGTTAAAGATGTTAGTGTTGTAGGGTTAAAGACATTAGTGTTCTAGGGTTAAAGATGTTAGTGTTGTAGGGTTAAAGATGTTAGTGTTGTAGGGTTAAAGATGTTAGTGTTGTAGGGTTAAAGACAGTTGTGTTCTAGGGTTAAAGACGTTAGTGTTCTAGGGTTAAAGACGTTAGTGTTCTAGGGTTAAAGATGTTAGTGTTCTAGGGTTAAAGATGTTAGTGTTGTAGGGTTAAAGATGTTAGTGTTCTAAGGTTAAAGATGTTAGTGTTCTAAGGTTAAAGATGTTAGTGTTGTAGGGTTAAAGACGTTAGTGTTCTAGGGTTAAAGATGTTAGTGTTGTAGGGTTAAAGACGTTAGTGTTCTAGGGTTAAAGATGTTCGTGTTCTAAGGTTAAAGATGTTAGTGTTCTAAGGTTAAAGATGTTAGTGTTGTAGGGTTAAAGACGTTAGTGTTCTAGGGTTAAAGACGCTAGTGTTCTAGGGTAGAAGACATTAGTGTTCTAGGGTTAAAGGTGTTAGTGTTCTAGGGTTAAAGACGTTAGTGTTCTAGGGTTAAAGACAGTTGTGTTCTAGGGTTAAAGACATTAGTGTTCTAGGGTTAAAGATGTTAGTGTTCTAGGGTTAAAGACAGTTGTGTTCTAGGGTTAAAGATGTTAGTGTTCTAGGGTTAAAGACAGTTGTGTTCTAGGGTTAAAGACGTTAGTGTTCTAGGGTTAAAGATGTTAGTGTTCTAGGGTTAAAGACGTTAGTGTTCTAGGGTTAAAGATGTTAGTGTTCTAGGGTTAAAGACAGTTGTGTTCTAGGGTTAAAGATGTTAGTGTTCTAGGGTTAAAGATGTTAGTGTTCTAGGGTTAAAGATGTTAGTGTTCTAGGGTTAAAGACAGTTGTGTTCTAGGGTTAAAGATGTTAGTGTTCTAGGGTTAAAGATGTTAGTGTTCTAGGGTTAAAGACATTAGTGTTCTAGGGTTAAAGATGTTAGTGTTCTAGGGTTAAAGATGTTAGTGTTCTAGGGTTAAAGACGTTAGTGTTCTAGGGTTAAAGATGTTAGTGTTCTAGGGTTAAAGACAGTTGTGTTCTAGGGTTAAAGACATTAGTGTTCTAGGGTTAAAGATGTTAGTGTTCTAGGGTTAAAGACAGTTGTGTTCTAGGGTTAAAGATGTTAGTGTTCTAGGGTTAAAGACAGTTGTGTTCTAGTGTTAAAGATGTTAGTGTTCTAGGGTTAAAGATGTTAGTGTTCTAGGGTTAAAGACAGTTGTGTTCTAGGGTTAAAGATGTTAGTGTTCTAGGGTTAAAGACAGTTGTGTTCTAGGGTTAAAGACGTTAGTGTTCTAGGGTTAAAGACGTTAGTGTTCTAGGGTTAAAGACGTTTGTGTTCTAGGGTTAAAGACAGTTGTGTTCTAGGGTTAAAGATGTTAGTGTTCTAGGGTTAAAGACAGTTGTGTTCTAGGGTTAAAGATGTTAGTGTTCTAGGGTTAAAGATGTTAGTGTTCTAAGGTTAAAGATGTTAGTGTTGTAGGGTTAAAGACGTTAGTGTTCTAGGGTTAAAGACGCTAGTGTTCTAGGGTAGAAGACATTAGTGTTCTAGGGTTAAAGGTGTTAGTGTTCTAGGGTTGAAGACGTTAGTGTTCTAGGGTTAAAGACAGTTGTGTTCTAGGGTTAAAGACATTAGTGTTCTAGGGTTAAAGATGTTAGTGTTCTAGGGTTAAAGACAGTTGTGTTCTAGGGTTAAAGATGTTAGTGTTCTAGGGTTAAAGACAGTTGTGTTCTAGGGTTAAAGACGTTAGTGTTCTAGGGTTAAAGATGTTAGTGTTCTAGGGTTAAAGACGTTAGTGTTCTAGGGTTAAAGATGTTAGTGTTCTAGGGTTAAAGACAGTTGTGTTCTAGGGTTAAAGATGTTAGTGTTCTAGGGTTAAAGATGTTAGTGTTCTAGGGTTAAAGATGTTAGTGTTCTAGGGTTAAAGACAGTTGTGTTCTAGGGTTAAAGATGTTAGTGTTCTAGGGTTAAAGATGTTAGTGTTCTAGGGTTAAAGACATTAGTGTTCTAGGGTTAAAGATGTTAGTGTTCTAGGGTTAAAGATGTTAGTGTTCTAGGGTTAAAGACGTTAGTGTTCTAGGGTTAAAGATGTTAGTGTTCTAGGGTTAAAGACAGTTGTGTTCTAGGGTTAAAGACATTAGTGTTCTAGGGTTAAAGATGTTAGTGTTCTAGGGTTAAAGACAGTTGTGTTCTAGGGTTAAAGATGTTAGTGTTCTAGGGTTAAAGACAGTTGTGTTCTAGTGTTAAAGATGTTAGTGTTCTAGGGTTAAAGATGTTAGTGTTCTAGGGTTAAAGACAGTTGTGTTCTAGGGTTAAAGATGTTAGTGTTCTAGGGTTAAAGACAGTTGTGTTCTAGGGTTAAAGACGTTAGTGTTCTAGGGTTAAAGACGTTAGTGTTCTAGGGTTAAAGACGTTTGTGTTCTAGGGTTAAAGACAGTTGTGTTCTAGGGTTAAAGATGTTAGTGTTCTAGGGTTAAAGACAGTTGTGTTCTAGGGTTAAAGATGTTAGTGTTCTAGGGTTAAAGATGTTAGTGTTCTAGGGTTAAAGATGTTAGTGTTCTAGGGTTAAAGACAGTTGTGTTCTAGGGTTAAAGATGTTAGTGTTCTAGGGTTAAAGATGTTAGTGTTCTAGGGTTAAAGACAGTTGTGTTCTAGGGTTAAAGATGTTAGTGTTCTAGGGTTAAAGATGTTAGTGTTCTAGGGTTAAAGACATTAGTGTTCTAGGGTTAAAGATGTTAGTGTTCTAGGGTTAAAGATGTTAGTGTTCTAGGGTTAAAGACGTTCGTGTTCTAGGGTTAAAGGACACACACACACACACACACACACACACACACACACACACACACACACACACACACACACACACACACACACACAGGCTATCGGACAAATGGGCTTTTTGGCCCGATAACATTTTTGGGACTATCGGTTTTGGAATAAAAGGCCGTGGGAGTAAATGGGCGTTCCCCGAATTTACAGATACCTGTTTCTCTGAAACCACGCACATCAAATGTGATCAAAATGATATTCAAGTGTGAAAACAGAAGATGTGAAAACAGAAGATGCTGAACCTCTAAGCAGTGGCTCGACCATACCTGCATGGGACCTGTGCTGCCGTGTGTCACTCAGCCAGCCAGGGTCGTGTCTGACTGACGCCCGACTCCCACCAACACACTAACGGACCAGAGTATTGCACATTAACAACAACTCCAGCAATCTCTCACCCCTTTTCCTGTGTGTGTGTGTGTGTGTGTGTGTGTGTGTGTGTGTGTGTGTGTGTGTGTGTGTGTGTGTGTGTTTGTGTGTATGTGTGTGTATTCCTGGATTTGGTATCATTTGACAGACAGCCAACGGTCCTAGAGAGAGAGAGAGAGAGAGAGAGAGAGAGAGAGAGAGAGAGAAAGAGAGAGAGAGAGAGAGAAAGAGAGAGAGGGGGAACATGTGGATGCAGAGATAACAGATTCTGCAAAGAGGCAAGAACTCCTGTTGGAATTACAAGGGCACACGTGTGTGTTCATGGATACAATCCTGTGTGTGTGTGTGTGTGTGTGTGTGTGTGTGTGTGTGTGTGTGTGTGTGTGTGTGTGTGTGTGTGTGTGTGCGTGCGTGCGTGCGTGTGTGTGTGTGAGGAAGTTGCTATGGAGATAACCAATGTGCAACTAGAGTGGAGATTGAATCTGGAATTTTCTGGTTGAAGAATTTCTCTGGAGTATTTCAGAAAAAGTAATATGTTCTTTTTGTTGCTGTAAATAAAAATACACAACTTGGTGATCTTTTTGTCCTGCATTTTGTCTATTTGTTTTTAAAGATTGATCCAAAAGTTACCATTAGGTAATGCCTCATTTGCAAGTTTAAACATAATATTTCAGAAAACTTGAAGAAAAAAAAAAGAATATATATATATATATATATATATATATATATATATATATATATATATATATATATATATATATATATATATATACATCTTGATGCAACTAATCAAGTGGGGAGGTTTCATGGCGATATCAATACGTTTAAGATCTTTAATCTCCTCATACATCATACATTCTGAAGTGTCTTGCAGGATGTATGAATGTTTATAAAACATGTCTATAGGTTCTCTTACAATGCGACAGGAATCTCCACTTCATCTTTATTCTGAAGGTTTTTCACAGAGGAAACCATCACAGCATTCATAGCCTCAATTAGAGAACATCTTTATTCTAGTTTTAATTTAATTTAAATTATTTTAGTTTTTTATGTCTGCTGGCAGTATTTTCTATCTGGCTTTAGCTAATGTTCAGATTTCTGTCCAGGAAATGTGTGCAAATTAGCACATATTTAGTAAAATAATCATTTGCAAACTTAATGTAAGTAATCAACTGGGGAAGTTTCACGGCGATATCTATCAGGTAATCATTTGAATGCTTTCCCCCCGTAATGCAGGGCCCTCAAGTGTCACGCATTGAGCGTGACTGTCACGCATTTCGGTCTTAAGGGGGAGAGAGAGATGTCACTCTTACCTGTCTTAAAAACTTGAGAGCCCTGCGTAATGTCTCCCCTGGACTCATTAGCATCGTGTCCACAGCTAACCTCTCTGACAGCGTGAGCGTAGCTGTGGACACGTTATCATCGTGGTCACAGCTAAGCTCACGCTGTCATAGAGGTTAGCTGTGAACAACTCGTTAGCATCGTGTCCACAGCTAACCTCTCTGACAGCGTGAGGTTTGCTGTGAACAACTCGTTAGCATCGTGTCCACAGCTAACCTCTCTGACAGCGTGAGCGTAGCTGTGGACACGTTATCATCGTGGTCACAGCTAAGCTCACGCTGTCATAGAGGTTAGCTGTGAACAACACGTTAGCATCGTGGTCACAGCTAACCTCTCTGACAGCGTGAGGTTAGCTGTGAACACATTAGCATCGTGGTCACAGCTAACCTCTCTGACAGCGTGAGGTTTGCTGTGAAAAACTCGTTAGCATCGTGGTCACAGCTAGCCTCTGACAGCGTGAGCTTAGCTGTGAACACGTTATCATCGTGGTCACAGCTAAGCTCACGCTGTCATAGAGGTTAGCTGTGAACAACACGTTAGCATCGTGGTTACAGCTAACCTCTCTGACAGCGTGAGCTTAGCTGTGGACACATTAGCATCGTGGTCACAGCTAACCTCTCTGACAGCGTGAGGTTAGCTGTGGACACGTTGTCATCGTGGTCACAGCTAACCTCTCTGACAGCGTGAGGTTAGCTGTGAACAACACGTTAGCATCATGGTCACAGCTAACCTCTCTGACAGCGTGAGGTTAGCTGTGAACAACACGTTAGCATCGTGGTCACAGCTAACCCCTCTGACAGCGTGAGCTTAGCTGTGAACACGTTATCATCGTGGTCCCAGCTAAGCTCACGCTGTCATAGAGGTTAGCTGTGAACAACACGTTAGCATCGTGGTTACAGCTAACCTCTCTGACAGCGTGAGCTTAGCTGTGGACACGTTAGCATCGTGGTCACAGCTAACCTCTCTGACAGCGTGCGGTTAGCTGTGAACACGTTAGCATCGTGGTCACAGCTAACCTCTCTGACAGCGTGAGGTTAGCTGTGGACACGTTGTCATCGTGGTCACAGCTAACCTCTCTGACAGCGTGAGGTTAGCTGTGAACAACACGTTAGCATCATGGTCACAGCTAACCTCTCTGACAGCGTGAGGTTAGCTGTGAACAACACGTTAGCATCGTGGTCACAGCTAACCCCTCTGACAGCGTGAGCTTAGCTGTGAACACGTTATCATCGTGGTCCCAGCTAAGCTCACGCTGTCATAGAGGTTAGCTGTGAACAACACGTTAGCATTGTGGTTACAGCTAACCTCTCTGACAGCGTGAGCTTAGCTGTGGACACGTTAGCATCGTGGTCACAGCTAACCTCTCTGACAGCGTGAGGTTAGCTGTGGACACGTTATCATCGTGGTCACAGCTAACCTCTCTGACAGCGTGAGGTTAGCTGTGAACACGTTAGCATCGTGGTTACAGCTAGCCTCTCTGACAGCGTGCGGTTAGCTGTGGACACAATAGCATCGTGGTCACAGCTAGCCTCTCTGACAGCGTGAGGTTAGCTGTGAACACGTTAGCATCGTGGTCACAGCAAACCTCTCTGACAGTGTGAGGTTAGCTGTGAACACGTTAGCATCGTGGGAAATAAACGGTTTCTGATTCTGATTCTGACAAGGATCTGTCTGTTCTGCAGAACCAGTTGTGATATTTATCCTCACTTGCATTCTTCGCTGGAATCCTGGTCCCTACATTACCCACAATGCAACTCGACGATGCCGGTCAGGTCTGAGGTCTGGTAAGCTCCCTTTCTCTCCGTCTCCACAACCGCACATTCTTTACCTTTTTTAAATTAAACTAGACCCGACTGACAAGTTACATCACACGAGGACATCTCGTCACCCTTCACAAGCCTTATTTTAGAAACAAGCTCTAAACTTATTGTGGTGGCAGGGGCGTGGTTAGCTCAGCTGGAGAGGGGGAAGGGGAGAAGCGACTCAGGGAACAGGTGTCGGGATGAGACCTAATTGGCCTCAGCTGGAGCAGGTTGTGTGTCTTGCCTACATAAAGCATGAGATGGACGGAGGCGAGGGAGAGGGGAGAGCAGAGGCACAGTTTGCACCAGCATGCATCAAAATAAAAGCAGTTACCAACGCGATCCCAAGTCTGCTTGTGTCATTGGTGCTGAGGGGAACCTGAGGAAGTAGCAGGATCCTGTTACACTTATTTAGTTGTAACGTCACTTTGAACAACAATTTCCAGAAACTGTAAATTCGCTACTCACTGAGTTGATAACTAACTGCAGACGTTCTCCCTCGGCTCGTCTCGGTCCGTGGACCTATACGCCTCTCAGCGTCGGTTTTGCCAATTCCTGCTCGTTATGTGAACACACTGTCCTTTCAAAATAAAGCTCCGTGGTCACAGGAAGAAACAAACGGGCTACGTCTGTTGCGTCGTTAACGCCGGTATGCAGCTTGAGTGAGGAACGTTACTTAACGCCACTCAGTATTGACATTGGGTTTCATATGGACACAAACAGCGGCCTCCTTAGTGGAAGTACTGTGTCTGTTTCACCCGTCCATCAACCTATTCGTCTCTTTTACATCATCTTCCCCTTCGCTCCGGCCATTTTATCTGATGTGGATCATCACTCTACTGCAGGGTCTCCGCAGTCCGGCCTCTGTGTCCCGACAGTCCAGTTAGTTACCATGAGCTGTCCTGTCCTGCTTTAATTAGGCACAGTAGACCTGCGGTGTACGAGGGCCATTTTCCACTCCTATTCTAAAGCCACTTCTCATTAGGTTGTGACTGTGTTTCCAGAGGCCAGTAATTACAGGAACTCTTCCACCACCACTCTGAAACAGTGCAGATGAACATATTTACGTTACTGACCTCCATACTTTGTGAAACCAGGTTATAAAGATGGGTAAACATCAAAGATCCTCACAGACAAGAGCCAGACGCGTTGCATTCTATTAAACATTTGAGGGCTGGTTCTCACTGAATCATTCACAGCTGCAGCTCCTTCCCATCTCTCTGTGTGATTGTATGTTTACGCACACATTCATTTTAAACCTGTCAAAATTTGTTGATGAACACCTGAACTCGGTTATCGTCTCCGATCGTCTGCCATGTTCACAGGTGGGCAAACAGAGCTGCGTAGGTGAGAGGCTGGATGTGTCATTACAGCTTCTCAAGCAGAGATGGAAATAACATCTGCAGATCGGCCTCAGGACACCAGAGAACAGATGTTAACTGTGATGATGAGGCGTGTGTGGCTGGATGAGGGGCTGATGAAGGGCTCTGTATGCGTTATGATGAGTCATGTATGTCTGAGTCTTGTGTGTCTTTGTCATGTATGTCTGAGTCATGTGTGTCTGAGTCTTGTATGTCTGAGTCATGTATGTCTGAGTCATGTATGTCTGAGTCATGTATGTCTGAGTCATGTATGTCTGAGTCATGTATGTCTGAGTCATGTGTGTCTGAGTCTTGTGTGTCTGAGTCTTGTGTGTCTGAGTCATGTATGTCTGAGTCATGTATGTCTGAGTCATGTATGTCTGAGTCATGTATGTCTGAGTCTTGTATGTCTGAGTCTTGTATGTCTGAGTCATGTGTGTCTGAGTCTTGTGTGTCTGAGTCTTGTGTGTCTGAGTCATGTATGTCTGAGTCATGTATGTCTGAGTCATGTATGTCTGAGTCTTGTGTGTCTGAGTCTTGTGTGTCTGAGTCTTGTGTGTCTGAGTCATGTATGTCTGAGTCTTGTATGTCTGAGTCTTGTATGTCTGAGTCATGTATGTCTGAGTCATGTATGTCTGAGTCATGTGTGTCTGAGTCTTGTGTGTCTGAGTCTTGTGTGTCTGAGTCTTGTGTGTCTGAGTCTTGTGTGTCTGAGTCTTGTGTGTCTGAGTCTTGTGTGTCTGAGTCTTGTGTGTCTGAGTCATGTGTGTCTGAGTCATGTGTGTCTGAGTCATGTGTGTCTGAGTCATGTGTGTCTGAGTCATGTGTGTCTGAGTCATGTGTGTCTGAGTCATGTGTGTCTGAGTCATGTGTGTCTGAGTCATGTGTGTCTGAGTCTTGTGTGTCTGAGTCTTGTGTGTCTGAGTCTTGTGTGTCTGAGTCTTGTGTGTCTGAGTCATGTATGTCTGAGTCATGTATGTCTGAGTCTTGTATGTCTGAGTCTTGGTGTGTTTGGGTGCGCCCGTCCTGGGAAGTTCTTTGTTATTCACCAGTTTTTATCTTATTTTATCTCTGTTTTACCAAGCGGGGTCGTTCCAACATGATTACCAGTGCACATGTATCTTCAAACTAGTGGACCAGTATCTTTGCCTCTGTGAGGGACTTTTGTGGCTGTGTCATCTCCGTTTATATTTCCTACAATATTTGCTGCAGCATTGTGAGAACTGTCTGTTTCAAATAAAAGTCCTTTATAAAAAATGGTACTTAAAAAAAAAAGTGCAAAAGTATTCAAATATAATTAAATTAAACATAATTAAAGAACCAAAAGTAAAGTGTCGTCATTATGCAGAACTTTAAAATGTACAACATTTTCTTCCACGGGAGGGTCCTCCCGGACTTCCACAGAGGGTCAGAGGTCAACTCACATGAGTCTCACAAAATCTTGTGGGAAACGCTGCACATTAGTATGTAACTTCAAACCCTCAGCTGTGTGATGACTCACACCCGACCGGCCGGGGACTCGTTAGGAGTGCAGAGTGAGGACTCAGCAGGTCAACCGGTGGCAGTGTCCAATGGCCATTAAAAGGTGTTTTTGACTAAGTGTGAGTCACTGCACCCACAAGAGGTCCTTCAGCACGCAGCCATAAACGAGCACCCGATATATCATGCAGTTTGTGTGCAGCGGAATGCGATATTAGCCGTGGACGGACACCGAAATGCACACTCATGCACGCACAGTATGGGAGATGAGCTTTTTTTTGCAGCCATTGCTACAGAGAAGTTAAATAACAAAACATAGCACCATAGTTTTCATATCCATTCTGAGTTAACCAAAAGGGATCCATTTAAGATGCACATTGTAAAATAGTGATTTTAATAGTCTATAGCTCCTGCTCTTTATAAGGGGTGCACGTAACAGAGTATGAAGTTACTTGATGGTGAGTTTCTTCACAAAATTAACTTTTTGACAGCTGTGTACCTTAGGCTGTTTGATCATCCGAGTCTTGGGAGTGCTCTGACTGGTGGTCCATTCTCATCCTCCTCTATACAGAAAGTGAGCAGGGCTTTTACTTTGGAAAACGCCCAAATATACCCTTCTGTACTCCCTTGGCAGTTACAGCTACGTAGCAATAGCGTGAGGAAGTATTTCACAGAAAACAGCCGCAAACCAACTTTAAAAACTGTACATGCTGAAGTGTAATGCATAGTTCTGACAGCTCCCGCCGTCTTCTGGCCACCCTGTCATGGGTGGTTCCAGCATGGCCGCCGCCTCCATACTAATGCGGGATAAACCCAGGAGGGGGCCCAGCGAGCACTGTTAGAGCCTCTGATCAAATGTGGCGAAGATTAAGAGTGTGAGACGTCAACTGGCGAGGAGCCGAGGCATCAGGGAGCGCTGTTAAGTGTAAGAGAGGCTTAAAGTCATTGTCTCGCTCCCGTTGGAAGCACAGCGGTAAGGCTGAGCGGACCATGTCCAGGCCGGGCTTTGATGGACTGCCGCTGACCCGACATGCCTCCACTTTATTCTTTTCTCTTTCTTTTTACCTTTCTTCTCCGTCCATCTTTCCCTCCCTCCCTCTTCTGGCGCTTTGTGTATATTTCCAGAATATTCCAGAGAGCGGGATTGAACTGGCATGAAATAGGATTAGCAAAAGAGGCCATTTCCCCTCCAAAATCTCCCTCTTCACTGCTCAGTTCTGTCAAAGCCCCGAGAAAGAAAGAAACAAAGCTTGTTCTGTTCCACTATCTCTTCCTTCCTGATTTCCACTTTTACCCAGACAGCATTGCTCCATCTGATCGGATTCCTCTGTGTTGAAAAACACAGATTCAACCGCTAGATTGCACGCATTAAGATGTCACATTCACTGATGTAACTACGCTAGTCCTTCCCTCTCTCCTCGCTGCAGACTTGCCCCCTTGCCTCCTTGCCTCCTTCCTTCCGGCCTGACACAGCAAGTCCCTCCTCACTTTTCACTCCAGCTGATTAAGGCGCTAACCAATTAGCAGGTATTAACTCTTAATGATTCCCAATGCAGAATGGAAGACTGCAACCTGACGGTGGAACTTAAAGGGATATTAACACAGAGTGACATGCCGAGACGTTTGCCTGTTTTGTCTTTGCAATTAAAAACAATCCTAGAAAAAAGGATTCCCGGAAATACTCATCCAATATTTTTCCCATTTCCTGGGAAATATAATAACTAGTTACATTCTTGGCATTTAAACCAAAAAGCGCTGCTACTTGAGATCTATAGGTATCAGCTGTGGCTGCTGCCAGAACGTGTGCATACACAGCCTCTGAATGGAATATGTAGACTGCTTAATAATTGAAAATGTCAAATTTTGCTTATACAATGAACAGTTGTCAAATATCATTTCCACGAGGCTGATTAAAGTAGACCGATAATAGCAATTTCATATTCCTCACTGCTATAGTGAGATTCATGCTGCATGCAAACTCTGTCATCAATAAATCAATCAATTTATTCGTCATATGAAATGGCACGAAGTACAACTCCGGTGAAATGCAATCCCAATCCATCCCGTCTCCTCAGTTTGCTCATCAAAGATGCAGAGTTGCAGTCCAATCCACGGTTTGGACTGGTCGGGTCACACACATTTACATTCAGATAAATAGAGGATGGTTTGTGGGTGAATGGAATAACACGTCATTAGTGAGTATAATATTAAATATGGTACATTCTCTGAAAGCTGAACACAGCAGAGAGCAGACCAGAGCTAACGCAACTCTCGTAAGCTAACCGTGCTTCTTTCCCTTCCGCCAGTCTCCGCTCCGTCAGGCCGGCCAGCAGGAGAAGAGTTCCCTGGTGGATCGGTGCCGTCCACCGACATTGAAACATAGGAATGTGTGGCTCCTTCTAATGTTACTTTTCAATATGATATGCAATGTTTTGCCTTAATAATGAATACAACCAAAATAATGCACTGATCGGTTTGGGAACCCATGATGACGCATATTTCAACACTGCATTCAGTGTTACTTGAAATATTCCCATATGTTTCAACGGTAGATGAAGTTATACCTTTTAAAAAACTGGAACATTTCCAGTGATTGTGCGTTTTTGCTACCGCTGCATTTTTTGGGGGGGAAATATGAATCCCTAATTCTCAGTCCTAACTGGTCATCCTAAAAGGAATCTCCTGGGTGAAAGTCCTGCGTTTGACCCAACCAACCTACCCTCCATCTTGCCTTGTGCAGACGTTCCCTCTCTTGACACTATGTCACATGCTCTGACCGTCTAACAATGACTTTGATGGGTTTTCTCATACACAGCCTAAAGTTGGTTCCACAAGCCGATGGGCTCCAAGCGTCGGTTGCCAATGTGTGGAGGGCGTGCAAATAGGATGTAATTTATTGTTTGATAATGATCTACAATTTCCCTTTCAATGTTTTGCAGACGGAATGCCTTCACAGGAGCAGAGGCGTTATTGGTTTGGACCTGACGATCTAATTATTTGTTGGCTGTAATTTCTTGAGAGAGTGGAGAAAAATAACGTCCGACACAAAGAAACGCTGCCAAGGGTTGTCTGGTGTTTTAATGTGCATCATTAAATATTCGAATAGCCAGATGGCAGTGAGTAGTTTCATTATATTTAAATCACCACTGTAATTATGTCAACTTTAATAGTGCTATTACCCTATTGTGAGTGGAGAAAATAAGTGAATTCTTTTTTTCTTCTACTCTTGTAAAAAGGCATTATTTAGCTGGCTGTCCATCACAGTGTTTATTAGATGCAACCGTTGCCTTTCTATATGGAGGTTTTCTGTAAATAGAGGAGGTAAAGTTTCAGTTCTGGAAAGTTCAATCTTTCATGATTCAGTTGACAAAAACAAGATGATGATGATGATGTGTATGGACTGGAAGGTACAGTATGTAGTGTCCACATGGCTGAGTGTATCTACACACTGAAACAGCCAACTTTGCAACATAAACACATTTAATGCATCTAAATGATCCCACGCTAATAATCTGACATCACTTAAAAGGTCACACAACTTATTATCCTTTTTTATAATTATGTAGCCAACAATACTGAAAATCACGACCTCTAATTTGTCTCGGGACAGGGATGTCATGTGTACAGATTGTAAAGCCCTCCGAGGCAAACTTGTATTTGTGATTTTGGGCTATATAAAATGAACTGAATTGAATTGAATAATTGGTCGACTGCCTCTCCAAACGGCGGTAAACAGATATCATCATCAGTAACAGTAGGCCTATTTGATTGAAGAAAGCAGAGGAATGGGCAGTGATTCAGAGGACTTGAATCTCCGACTCTGAAAAGTGAAGCCAATGCGGAAGTACCTTACAAAAAGAAGTCTGATTGTATGGACGACTATGAGAAAACGATTCCCAGTTGATTTATTACTTCAGTAAAGATCAGTTTATGTCTCAATCACTAGTTCCAAGTCTTCTTCAATACAAAATGATGTTTATTTGGTACATTACTGTTAGAAGAAAAACTTATTTACTCTTAATCAACTACTGTTTCACAGTTATATTATTAATCATATACTGTGTAAAGGCTTCTGGCTTCTCATTTGACCTCTCCTGTTAAAACATTCATATGCTTTTCAAGTGACCTTCTGATAGTCTTGAGACTGTGGATGCCTCCATGTCTCTGTGTGAAGAACAGTGCTCCTTGTTATCATGACCATGCCGATGCAAAGTAATCTGAAGACGTCACAAGAGCTTCTGTGATTGTGTCATTAATGCATTTAAGAGGTAACTCTCTCTCATTCATGGAGCAGTCCAGGATACGCTATTGACATCATGTTGTGTTTTTGAGAGGACGACGCAGCTTCACAGCCTGAAGGATGAACAGGACAACGCCAACACGATGAACAGGACAACGCCAACACGATGAACAGGACAACGCCAACACGATGAACAGGACAACGCCAACACGATGAACAGGACAACGCCAACACGATGAACAGGACGACGCAGCTTCACAGCCTGAAGGATGAACAGGACAACGCCAACACGATGAACAGGACAACGCCAACACGATGAACAGGACAACGCCAACACGATGAACAGGACAACGCCAACACGATGAACAGGACAACGCCAACACGATGAACAGGACGACGCAGCTTCACAGCCTGAAGGATGAACAGGACAACGCCAACACGATGAACAGGACAACGCCAACACGATGAACAGGACAACGCCAACACGATGAACAGGACAACGCCAACACGATGAACAGGACAACGCCAACACGATGAACAGGACAACGCCAACACGATGAACAGGACAACGCCAACACGATGAACAGGACAACGCCAACACAATGAACAGGACAACGCCAACACGATGAACAGGACAACGCCAACACGATGAACAGGACAACGCCAACACGATGAACAGGACAACGTCAACACGATGAACAGGACAACGCCAAGCAAAGGGATCCATTCAAAGATGGGTAAGTGTATTTACTGAACTTTGCAATAGCATATTCACATTAGTAACGGGACCTGTAACCAGATAAAGCTGCTGCTAACATGGAGCTAGCGGTAGCAAGCTAACGAGAGCGAACGGAGATAGATGACTACAGCGTCTCTATAAGACTCAACGGTGGGTGTCAACTGTTGTCCCTATCGGTGTTAACTTTCTTACAGTGAACTTAGTACGCCTATTAGTGTTGGATCTCATTTACGTGTTTGTAAGGCTGTGATTACCGTTGTGCATTTTTAGCTCATGGCCTGAGCATAGCTGGATCTGTTAGCTTTAGCAACGTTAGCACGTAGCTAGCTCATGCAGTGTCTGAGCATTGTCTGTGTTGGATCTTCCAGAGGACAACATGCAGCTGCAGCAGTCTCCAGTCCGTCTGCCTGCCAACACATCACCATAGCAGGCCTCAAAGCCAGCCACAGCTCATCATCCCCACCATATAATAATACATTTGGTTTTTGACATTTATTTTCATGTGTCTACCATTTTATTCATATATTTCACTGCTTTTTTGAACCTAAGACCTTTGGTTAACCAATTTTCATCACCAAAACCGCTATACCACATGAGTAAAGTTATGTTTTCACAACAAATATGAACAATTTCCAAAATCAAGATTACATTTTTCAGCTTCAGAGTCATATTTTCTCTTTACACTTGTGCCTTGGGACAACGGTGCCTCATTATATAGAGAGCTGAGATTGTTCTATAATTTTTGATATACAACACATTAGTATGTATCATATGCAGGTGACTTTAAAAAGGGACATTTTTTAATTATGTAAAATCGAGAAAATGACCACAGACCCCAGAGGGTTAAAGTAAAATAGATGTGTCACTTCTGGTTCCAAAAAAACAAGATGGCGACGGACAAAATGCCTAACCCGGGGCTTCAAAACACAAACCAATGGGTGACACTGCTTATAGACAGTCTATGGCCAAAACACAGAGAGTTTTAGACCAGCGGTGGATACAGTAGCAAGCTCAGAGAAAGGTGTTACTGCACTTTTAGACTGCAAGTACTTTCGATGATGCCATAATAAAATGCTGACGCGGAGACAAAAGTCTAGAAGGTGGCCCATTATAAGAAGCAGACGGAGCAACAAATCATGGAGAGCCATGCAGCACGATGCAATGAAAGCAATATGGTTATTAATTGTGATGGTAAAACACGAGGCGCCTCCGATCCGAGTGTAACACTGCTGCTGCTGTGAATTACAACACAAACAGACTTACAACATTTAATTAAATCTCTGATGGCACTTCAAATTCCCCGGAACATTCCTTTACCGAGACACGTGTCGTTTTTGTATTTTTTTACAGCGGCACTTTGTCTCCGAGACGAAAAGCTGTTCGGCGCGTTGACGTATTGGACTGTGTGGAGTTCATTACCATGACTTACACGGTGAAAAGATCCTCCTCTGCTCTAATGCACACTGGCAGGACGCTCCACAGTAAACACTCCCTAATACCTGTGTGTGTGTGTGTGTGTGTGTGTGTGTGTGTGTGTGTGTGTGTGTGTGTGTGTGTGTGTGTGTGTGTGTGTGTGTACCAGGAAGAGCTTCTGCAGTATCTGCTCTGGAGCCCGGCTGACAGGTCTATATATACGGCAGCATGAGATATAAGCTGCCACAGTGACAAATGGGTGGCGCGCCTGTGTGTGCACGGATGTAGCCGTGTGTGTACGAGTTTGTGTTGTTGTCGCTACGTGTGTGTCTTGACAGGAGTTAATTCCTCTCGCCGTACAACAGAGCCGCAAATTACACCTTCACACACACACACACACACACACACACACACACACACACACACACACAAACCACGCTGTTCGCGCGGTGTGTGTGTGTGTGTGTGTGTGTGTGTGTGTGTGTGTGTGTGTGTGTGTGTGTGTGTGAAGGTGTAATTTGCGCGTGACGCTCCAGTTTACTTCATCATCATCAGACACATTCACTAGGCTACGAGGCTACGATGTACAGATGAGGATAACCAATCACTTTTAATAGCACCAATACAACCAACAGTAAAATGGAATATAATTATCTGTTTGTAATTAGAAACCTTTTATATGTATTTTCCAATTGCTGTCTTCCAATTCACAACTATTCCATCCAAATCATCTTCTTCTTAATTATTTTCTCTCTATTACCCCCGCTGCCAATTTGCCATTGATGTACTGTAACATATTTGTTGACTTATTAGCAGCCAGTGTGGCAGCGCTTTGCTGCTATAATGACACGAGGATGTGAATATTAATGCTAATGTGCTCTGACTAATTACTGGTAAAACAGACAGTTGGGTGGGATGATGTTTTACTCACTTGTGGCATAAAAGACAGTATTTTATACACACAGAACGGAGGCGAGTCTTAATTAGAGTTCCTAATCAAAACCCACACTTTGAGTCCTAAACGAGTCACAACGAGGTCTTCACCAAATGAAACGACATTTAACAATGAATACTGTCCATTTACAAAAGTCAAACGCTACAATTGATGTTTCATTGTCCAAAGAAATGTGATTGAACTTAAAATATATGTGCTGACATTGCACTTTCATAATATATAGCGTTTTCTTAAATAAAGGAATACATGTAAAACATTCAATAACAATTGGATAGTTAAATGGGTGGTTCTGAATAAAAAATCCGAATGTGTGCGTACATTTCCAACGTAGAAACACCCTTAATCATCTGTTTGGAAATAATGTTAAAAAAATAGAACAAAATACAGAATATTGATAATCTTTTAGAGGTT
>NC_136601.1:26577606-26692606 GCF_910589615.1 Taurulus bubalis
ACTGCCATCATTTGGCTCACATGTTGTTGCTTGAATGTCATCCGAACTTGTAAAGTTTAAATAACATAATAATTAGCTGTTATATCCATTTAGAGCACTTCCATAGTCTTATTTTTCACAATAAATTTGACGACATATTCAAAAAAACTAAATTACAATTCTAATTTTAGATAGGACTGATTTCAACCAATAATATCAAGACATTCATCCATTAATCAATCTGCAATCTTCAGGACAAGGATGAGTGGGTGGAGCCTTAGTCCTCTTTTGCACTGAATTGGGTCCTGCCCACTTTCCAGCTGTCCAATCAAATGCAAAATTGGATTGAAATCCCTCTTGACACTGATGCTCTTGCTTCTGTGTCTCTGGGACGTGAAAGTCTTCTTCAGCTCAGCCCCACTGACAGAATAACAAAGGTCATGTTCATTATTCCAAATAATTCATTTTATTCATCGGCTTTTGTCTGTTTTTGGTTTAGTCATTGGCTTTTTCTGGTTTGTACAATGGTGAATTATATATTCACCATTGTACAAACCAGAAAAAGCCAATGACTAAACCAAAAACAGACAACAGCCGATTGCTTCTGAGTGATGAAAAGAGGTCGGACAACGTGTTGGGATGCCAATGACCAGCCAGGACCTCACTGGAAAGACCTTTAAAATAATGTCATGAATAAAGAACAGATTGATTTTTTCAAAACTGCAGCCCAGAAGCAGATTTCTGAGTAGATATTTAGAGAAAGAATACTTGAACATACTTGAAAATACACTTAAAAGTGTTAAAACCTGCCAAGCAACATCTTGCCCTCCAAGTGTAATCCTTTGTCTTTTATCTGTAGTGTATGCGCACACACACACACACACACACACACACACACACACACACACACACACACACACACACACACACACACCAAATGTGCCCTTTGAGAACCAGCAGTAATTTAAAGTTGTTAAGATACTGATCTGTCTCTCAGGATGGCAGCGGGATGCAAAACGCAGTCTGACCCTTAAATGTGTGTGTGTGTGTGTGTGTGTGTGTGTGAAACATATTTTGTTGTGTATGTGTGTTTCTGTCTACGTATGCGTGTTTCATAGTGTGTGTGTGTTTTGGCTATTAACATGGCAGTCAGTGTGTGACAGAGATGGATGTAGTGGTGTTTCTACGATCAAATCAGAGAGAGAGAGAGAGAGAGAGAGAGAGAGAGAGAGAGGGAGAGAGAGAGGGAGAGAGAGAGAGAGAGAGAGAGAGGGAGAGGAGAGAGAGAGAGAGAGAGAGAGAGGGAGAGAGAGAGAGGGGGGAGAGAGAGAGAGAGAGAGAGAGAGAGGGAGAGAGAGAGAGAGAGAGAGGAGAGAGAGAGAGAGAGAGAGAGGGGGGGAGAGAGAGATGCATTATTGCAGAGTTATTGGGAGAACAGAATAAATGCATTAGTTGTGGTGTCCTTGGTAGCGCTATCGATTTTTGCTTCTTCACAAGGGCATCTTCTCCTGGCTGTTATGACAACTATCCATGGAATACATATTTCAACCATTCAACCATCAAACTACATTTACTCGTCAATTCAATTACTGGTCAGTGCAGGAGCCCATGGGCATCCCTCAGTTGGGCATCGCAATGCATTTCAAACATATTGTTGAACGTATGCTTGGCTTTATGCATCATCTTGTTTTCTATTACTGATTTTATGGTAACACAGTATTCTACTGTATATTATGGGTGTAAGGGAGAGTGGCACCCACCATTGCCACTGGCTGGGGCCAATGTGGAAATGCATATATTTATATAATACTTGTTTATCATTTGCCAGTCCTATGATCATTTCTGCTGACCACTTATGAGTAGTGATACTTGTGAGATTGTTAGAATGCTGAACAGTAGGAAAAGGTTTATATGAAGACAGACTGGGCAATGCTAAAACAACATTTTGCATTAAGTTGTGTTGAGTTCATGAGCAGTGGTGGATTTTAACTTCAGTGCATTATATTTGGAGAACTTATGGGGTTCATTTCAGAAATATTGTTGCTCTGATGCTAGAATTCAAAGTTAGAATTAGTCATTGGCCTTTTTCCCGTTGTGGGCGTTTCAGCCGCAGGAAGTAAACCATGCTGCAGAGTAGGTTTCTGGTTCAATGAACCACTTTGGTCCTGACTGAAATATCTTAAAATCTATTGGCCGGATTGCCATTCATTTTGGAGCGCAGCTTCATGCTTCCCCAAATAAATCCTTTAGGCATTTCCTGTGCCAGAAGCACGACTGTGCTGAGCTTTGGGTTAAACATTTGAACAATATTGATTGGCATACATATTGGTGCAGAGATTAAAGTCTCCTCAGAATGAATGATGGTCAGTATTTACTGTCGCAGGTCATCTTCGTTTCAACCCCACAGATCGCTCGTGCTGCTCCACCTGCTGGACTTCAGGACGTCGCCCTCAATCCTAAAGATAAGTCGCGCTTAAGTGGTTCATCTCATTCTCATTCCTCCGCTTCGCTCAGGCCTTGCCCTTTAGCTCTGCAAGTCAACACTCCAGTGACATATGGAGCTACATATGGTGAATTGCAGAGGGGGAATGTCAAACCAATATGGAAACACACAACCAGCTCTCTCACAGCAGCGGTTGCTGATTCCTGGTCCGTTCTCGGCTCCATCGGCGCTTTAAACCGAGATACGGCGTGCACTGTTTAGACCAGGGGTCACCGACATTTAGTAACCTAAAGCCCACTTCACTTTTAAATAAACGAGAGATGAATGATAACGTCCAACTAGAAAGGTTCTAGTTGATCTCTGCAGGTGTGACTGCAATGACCACTGTCATGGAATCATTACAACCCACAACTGGCTGACCTCGCTCAAGAAGCAAGACCCGGGGACTTCTTGGGTATTGAGGATTTTTGTTGTGTGTGCGTTAACTTACTCAGGCAAGCGGACAGACAGCTTGGTGATTTTGGTTTTGGCAATTCAAAGTCTTACTTTGTACAGAATTGCCAAAACCAAAATCACCAGGCGGTCTGCCCGCTTGCTTGCTGGTGAAAAGGTATGCAAGATCAGCCGTGGACAGACACAGAGATGCACAAACACACGCCCGATCTCATCGTCTTCTAGTGAAGGTAATACTCAAAAAAAATAAAAAATAAACTGAGCTGTAAATATGTGTTATGAAATATATAATGCCCCAAATAAATATTCTGCTGACGCTCACTCATCACAGTCTGCCATTATGAAAGCAAACCCAGTTGTTCTGGTTCAGGGTTGTCTCTCTTCCTCACTCTGTCCACCTGTAGCACTGACTGGGTGCTTCTTGTGTAACAGTATGTGGAAGTTATGAGTGTTTTTGCCTTCATAGTTTTTATATTAGCTAAAATTCAGAGAATGTCTGATTTTAATTCTGAATGTCTAATGTCCTTATATACCACTGTCCCTATAAACCATATGAGGCAACTGCACACACAAACACACACACACACACACACACACACACACACACACACACACACACAGGGGGACCAGGTTGTGGACATGTTTGATTGAGGCATCCACAGAGGTCTCAATCTTGTCCGTCCAACTGTAGCAGCCATGATGACTGTCAATGAAACATGGTTGGCTTGGTCCTCCTCAGTCTGTGGGACTGAACATGACAGCCGGGTCGAGAGAAGGCCGAACAGGTGGGGAAACAACAGCCTGTAATTGGCCGTCCAATCCAGAGGGGAGAGGCAGAAGAATGAAGAGGATCAGAAGCACAGAGCACCTGTCTGGCTGATTATTCACGAGGAGCTTCATCGTAGTGACGAGCTCCTCCAGAACAGTTTGCTGGAACTGATTTCCCTGTCTCAAATCGACGGATTCCACTTTAAAATCCCTTAAAGCCAGCAGTGGGAAAGGGAAGCCAGTGTTATGTATTTAGACATGTTCCTCTGTACTTAAACAGATTGGTCGTGACAGAGAAAAGAGTATGATTGTGCATCAAATCAAAATTTGAAAAGCAATTTTTTTTTTTAATTCTTTAAAAGCAAAATATTCCGAGGCTGTCATTGAATAGAAACACCTCCATAAAGGTGCAAGTCTGTTTGTTTTCTTCCAGATGAACTCTAATAAATACAGAGCGGCATGAAGGTTGGCGATGGTACAAGAAGAAACGTGAAAATAACACTTCTCTTTCATGCAGTAATTTGCACTTTCAACACAGCCTCTGCTTCTACATCTTTGATGAATCCCTTTATTTGCAAGCAATTGTATGAAAGGGGCATAAAAACATTCTTAATAATATGTCTTTGATTCTGCAGAAAGAACTGTTGATATATATATATATATATATATATATATATATATATATATGTATATATATATATATATATATATATATATATATATATATATATCAACAGTTACAGTTCTTTCTGCAGATTTAAAGAGATATTATTCAGAATGTTTTTTAGAATATATTATATATATACATATATATATATATATATATATTTATATATATATATATATATATATATATATATATATTTAAAACACATTCTCTTTGTGAAAAACATGTTCAGACTATGTGTGAAGATGAGCTGTGCTTCAACACGTACACGCTGCAGCCGGTTGCTCCCCTTTATCTTTGCCACATTTTCGTCTTTCTCTTTGTTCCTGGAGCACATGACGGGCTACACTTATGAACTTCGGAGAAGGAAGCGTGGGGAAAGGATGCGAGTCCAGAGTGAGGAGAGCCGGGACCAAAGCTATGCTAACCCAGCTGGGAGCTAGTGCTAACCCACCACCCAGTCCTCTGCTGGTTCAGCCCAGCAGTGGGAGGCCTGGCTCATCCCGGATGGAGCTGCACTTGATGGTGGGCCGCGGGGCTCCGGTGGGCCGCGAGGAGGCGGAGTCTGTTCACGGCAAGGACGCCTGGTGCTCAAACACGGCCGAAGCTAATCGACAACGCCTATCTGATGTGGAATTCTTTATTGTGAAGATGTCGGCCATATTATCCGCTCAGAGAATAGTTTGATTGCCATGGTTTTGTTTTGTCTGTCGTGCTTTTCCTACATTATCCTGAAAACCCTTGACTCTTGAATAGTATGTAACATCAATAACCAAAAAGGGCCCTTTACTGTATTGTTCATGCAGGCCGTCGATGGTAAAATGATGTGAATTGAAAGCGACTGTTACTGCTGACGCCCAGTGTTTTCACGGTGGGTTCATTAAAGCTCCTGCACCAGGCCGGATGTTTCATGTATCAGAAGTTACAATATATTAACAGGGCAGCATAAAAGACTCGGGTAGTATTGTGCTGTGGGTTTGTTCCTTTTGTTTCTACTTCCCTGTTCGCTGGTATTCACCCCATCTCAGAGGGAGGGCGGACTGATGCAGAAAGATTAAAAGAGAAAACGAGAGCGAAGCCGATGCCACGCAACGTCCCTCTGTTTCTTTTGGCAAGGCCAAAGTGTTTCTATCGATCCAGTACTCCAAAATGTCACTAATCTCTTTAACATATAGTCAGCACGTAAGTAAAGGAATGAGTTGGAAAAGAAGATGCGAAGGCTTGGCCTGCATGATGTGGACACAGAGAGATCCAATCTACCAGCGTCTCTTGTAATGCAGCGCATTGCTCCGCAGAAACTGACTGTGTTTAAGTGCACTTTCTTTTTCCTTTTTTGAGCAGTCAAAGGCTCAACGCTGACCTAAAGGTGCACATATGGAGGTGATCGGTCGTGTTATTGCTTACTTGCAATATTTCATCTAAATAAGGCTAAACAGGTGAATTTACAGATTTCACTGAGTCCTATTAAGTGTCTGCTTGTTGTCATTGCTTTCCCTCTGACATAGTAAACCTTTTTTGACTGTCTTGTAATATGATCTGAGTTGGTGTCGTGTCTTGGTAACTCTGTGTGTATGTAATGTAACTATTTAGTTTCTCTTACGGTTCCATATAAACTAGAGCAGATCCCGTCTGCAGTTGAGAGACGACGTGTACCAGACTGTTTCACAAGCAGCCAGTTTAAACTCAGTGAAGTCATTTTTTAGCGAATATAAAGCTGAATCATCTCAAGGCCCACGCAACCTGAAGCCCAGTGGAACACGGTCAACACGACTCCGACTACGCCCAGGAAACCAAACGTCTTGTCCCGTTGACGAAGTCGCCTCACGTCTCCTAACCACTAAGTGAGGGTGAACTTCTGTGATATGGAGCGCTGCAGCTCTTCTGGAGGCGGACGTGGAGCCAGACCAACAGCCATCACTTTTCTTTGCCTTCATTTCTCACCCTCCTGTCATCGTCACATAAGTCTCCTGTTATGGATAAAAATGGCGTCTCCGTGCAACTGAACTGCAAACGGATTTCCTTCCAGATTAGCGATCGGAGCTTCTCCAAAAGTTACGTTAGCTCCCATTTGTTTTCTGCTGGTCTAATTGGTGACTCCAAACGAGTGTGTGATTGAGAGACTTCTCGTTCTTTGTTTGCCTGTGCCTTTTATTTGAATGTGTGTGTGCGTGTGTGTGTGTGTGTGTGTGTGTGTGTGTGTGTGTGTGTGTATCTCCTACCATCAGGCCTGGCAGATGTTTAGCTGCCGGTAAAGACGACTATCGCCCAGCACGATAATAAGGTCACGTCAAGGAGTGTTGGGTGCAGATGTCTCCGAGCCGGTGTCAAACCGAGCTTTGTCGAGTGTAAAAAAAGAAAACGACATCCGTGCTGTCCATAGCAGACTTTCTCCCCGAGCCTTCGGGGTCGTCGGTCCATATGGTGGCGACGGCAGGAGGTGATTGTTTGGAGGGATTTTGAGGCCGTGCGTCTGAATCCCTGTTTGCGTCTCCGCTGTGCGACATATGCTGAACACTCACTCCATCCTGTCCACGGTGAGACGACACGTCAGGTGGAGTTTCTACAAAATACAACTAATCGACAGATTTATTTGGGGAAGCATGAAGCTGCGCTCCAAAATGAATGGCAATCCGTCCAATAGATTTTTAGATATTTCAGTCAGGACCAAAGTGGTTCATTGAACCAGAAACCTACTCTGCAGCATGGTTTACGTCCTGCGACTGAAACGCCCACAACGAGGCCTTTGATTCAACGGGAAAAAGGCCAATGACTATTGACAATATTTCTGAAATGAACCACATAAATTCTCCAAATATAATGTACTGAAGTTTAAATCTGCGTTACCATAAAAACAGTAATAGAAAACAAGATGATGCATAAAGCCAAGCATAGAGTTCAACAATATGTTTTAAATGCATTGCGATGCCCAACAAAGGGATGCACTGATCACTCATCCTAAGGAAGGAGTGGAATGTTCACATTGCAGGATCTATTTTACAAAACAAAAAGCCACTTAATGGCACTTAGTCATGAGAGTAAAAGACTCTTCTGCTGGCTTTGGGCTGCCATTAGTGATCATACTATTAGAGTGCATATCGCAATCCTGAATGGGCTTGTTATTGTGAAAACTTGAACGCAGAGATTTGGTCCGGGAGATGTTCCTCACAGGGAGCGTGTAATTGGACTATGTGATCATATTTCCCCTCGGTTGCTGTTTGCAGCTGAATTGCCAGATGAAGTGGCAGTTTGAAGGAACAATAGTCGCACTGTTGCAAGAAACTATGTTGCTTTGAGCAATAGTTAACGTTGTGTTTTCCGCACTTGAATTCTATGATTGCATTTCATCTGACGGCAATAAACATGTTGGACATTACCATAGTGCGAATATTGGCTCCATTTCCATGGAAGCCCACGCCTCTGGAGAGCCTGCAATACAATTACATTTACATGTAATAGAACTAGTGCAGTGGCTGTTCGGGGGCGTGGTCATTTTCGAGACCAAGCCCAAAGTAGGGAGGGCTGCTCGCACTACCGCATTGTTTGGGGGGGCATTCAAAATGGCCGTCTGTTGGGATCCGGCCGAATGCTTGGCCCCCGGAAAAGTTGCTTGCGACGTTGTTGTGGCAAAAGCAAACTGCAGTGAAGGAGTCAGGACCGGCGAACCCTCGATTGTCCCACATGTCAGTCATCACAAAAGGGCTTCCCATGTTCCCTGCTCCTGCATTGCTGTAAACATAGTGAATCTCACGGGTCCGGTTCCCTAAAAAGCTGAAATGGATTTCGTGCTCTCACTTAAATCCAGGAAAAGAAAAACTGGAAACCTCTTTGTGTATGTACTGAATGTACTGAGTGTCTGTCCTTTGATTGCTTTGATTTGATTTCCCCGATCGGTCGTCTGGGTGGCTGCTCGCTTGGGGGAGCCCAGGGGACCGCCGAGCGGCATGCTGGGTACGGCTCGCTTTACCCCGCCCACTACAGCACATTAAAGAAGAGTTAAGTAAAGTGACACCGGCGATGTATGCGACATGTTCATGGTGTTATCCACGAACATTGAATGGAGGATTTGGATTTGCCCACGAGGGCCCAGCAGTCAACCCGTTCTGAACAGGAACGTTTTGAGCGACACTGCAGAGATCTGCTTTTAAATAACAAACAATTTTCTTTGCAAATGCATGAAAACATCAATTGGAAAGCACTAATGGTTCCAGAGTCACCTGAAAACAATAAGTGCTGCAATTAATATCTCATTTGGCTCCTTCTTGGTGTTTTTACATTAGTGTTGCACTGTGTTAATTACAAATATTGACTTACTTTTCCAAATATTCCACTAGTTAAAATGTGTTTTCATTTGACTTCATTAACAATTTATAATTTGAAATGACAGCCTGATGTTAATACTTTTCCACCAACTGAGCAATGAGTACTTAGTACACTCTGTGTGTGTGTGTGTGTGTGTGTGTGTGTGTGTGTGTGTGTGTGTGTGTGTGTGTGTGTGTGTGTGTGTGTGTGTACTGCACGTTGTCACTACCAATCTCATTAACATCCCTCTGAGTTCTACTGAAGCACTCAAACCACCTTAAGAGTTGCTGTAGCAAGTCATCAATTAATACATCACACACACACACACACACACACACACACACACACACACACACACACACACACACACACACACATACACACACACACACACACACACACACACACGGCAGAATACATACCAAGGTATCAATTAGTGAGAAACAGCCCTCAGTTATCGCCCTGACCCCTTCAGTGCCTCCGCATGAAGACACCCATTAACCTTAAGCAGCACCTGGTTAAGGTTGTCACTGGCAGTTAGAAGAGATCTGAGCCCTCATGCGACGACCGCGGAGTGCATGCATTACTGCAGTCCTCTGATGGGCAGTTGGCCTTTTATTCCACAAAATTAAAGCGTTCCAACCACAAACAATAGACCTTTTTTTTTACTTTTTAAGAGACTGAACTGAAGTCATCTCGAGTGCCGACTCAAAGCTGATTTCACGGCGACCCAGTTTCACCACGTTGACAACAACTGGAAGCTGCGTCTCGTAGAAAATATATTTCCGTGCGTGTTTTGGAGCATTTGGAACATGCTGAGTGTGCAGAGGCTCGGTGGAAGTCGATCAGTCAGCTGACGAGGCCTGACAAGTTTCTACATTTTATTTTATTTTCAGTGAAACTGGGTCGGCATTTTGAATCCACTGCAACCATTCTGAATCCAGGATGACGATCATCGAGGAGCAAGCTACACACCTTTCATTCTGAAGCCTGATCTGGATCAGGTGATGCAATTATGAACTATTGTTGTTTTACACTCAATATAAAGATGTCAACTTTAAATGAAACATTCTCAGTAGTGTTAACAGGCTAACTTGCTAGCTAGCTATCTGACTCAAAAGCCTTAGCTGCTGTCACACGTTTGCCATGCTACTCTTGGTGGAGACTAAAAATGTAAAGAGTTGAAGCTTATTGGTCGGGTCCTGCATATCGTCGAATCATATTTACTTGAATTTATTTAATAATGGGTCCTTATTCTCATTTGTGACCATGGATTCCATTTTTCCCACAAAAGACAAAACAGCTGAAACATCGTCAAACTATTCATATTCTTGGCATGCCATTAGTGTAGCGCTGTCCGAGGTACTGAAACGAGACAACCTCTGTGAAGCCAATGAGGAAGTGTCTTATAGCGTGTACTCGCTCTCCTGACCACCAGGGGGTGACTCCTCTGGTTGTATAGAAGTATATGCTTCATGTGTTAAAGCTGCATTCTCTCTCCTGACCACCAGGGGGTGACTCCTCTGGTTGTATAGAAGTATATGCTTCATGTGTTAAAGCTGCATTCTCTCTCCTGACCACCAGGGGGTGACTCCTCTGGTTGTATAGAAGTATATGCTTCATGTGTTAAAGCTGCATTCTCTCTCCTGACCACCAGGGGGTGACTCCTCTGGTTGTATAGAAGTATATATAAATGACTCTACTTCTCTTCATGTATTCCCTCAGTAAACATTGTAAACATGAGTTTATGTCTCAATCTCTAGTTTCAAGTCTTCTTCAATACAGCATGATGTTCATTTAGTACATTATGGTCATTTAGAGTCAAACAGACCATAAAGCAGGGGACGCTTTAGGGCGGGGCTACAGGGTGATTGACAGATCTCTGCTGCTACCAGAGACGTATACGCCGTCTCTACGTCACCACTCCACATTCCAAACATGGAAACTTCTTCATTGGTTGCAAAAAACAAACCAATGGCTGAACTGGAAGCTTCATAATGGCCAGTCAACAAGGAGGATCGACTGATCCTATGAAAACATATCGACTTACATGAGTAAGAATCAAAATTAATCATTAATATTACAGTGGAGATGATTAGGATTGGGTACCGAGGGTTCCAACATGTCCGGTACCTACCGGACCGAAAAGCAACGCAGATTTCGGTGCTTCCTTCCGGTGCCTGAGCCGATTTAAATACTTTTTTTTTTTTACACTACTCTGTAAAGTTGCACGGTATATAGATACTACAAAGGAAGCGCGGTGCCCGCACGTTAAAAACAATTATTAAAATAGCGGATCAGAACACACTGCTGCTCTGCTCTCTGTCTGCCTGCATGCAGAGCGGGGCTCGAGGGGGCGGGGCTCGAGGGGGCGGGGCTCGAGGGGGCGGGGCTCGAGGGGGCGGGGCTTCCAGCGCTCACACACACAGCGCGCACACAGAGATCGCTGGAGACACGAGCACGAGCTTTTGGATGTTCGTCCTCGGCTTGATGGAACAAATCTCTCCAGTTGATATTAATGATGACGTGTAGTCCAGTAAAGCAGCAGTTTTAGGATCCAACAGAGTCTGAGTTCTGTTGCACACGGTCCCATCAGGCCATGATGCTTGTGTCTGTTCTTTTTTTAAATATATATTTTTATAGTTTGAAGTTAAAAGGTTTGAAGCTGTAGTTTGAAGTGTGTTTTGTATGTACTTATTTATGTATATCTCTAGTATACTTTAAACAGTTAATAATATTGTTCAATTTGAAGAAAAAAAATTGCCTTGGCAATAAAAAAGTATGGGTTCAGGCACCGTTTAGGCACCGGTATCGTTTTAAAAGTATCGGTTTAGCACCGGTATCGGAAAAAACCCAAACGATACCCATCCCTAGAGATGACGGGCGGAGTGTTTCATGGGAGGCAGGACAGGAGGTCAGCGCTACACGTCATGACGAGTCATGCGGTGCCGAGGACACAACGGGTGAAGTCGCTATGACTCCTTCCACTTCTTACGCAGTTTTTTAGCCTGTAAATAGTGCATGGATAGTGAAATTAAGTCTACCATGACAACTATATCAGGCCCGCTAAGAAGATTGATTAAAAGCTGATTGAAAATGATAATTTTTGTAATTCAAATTTGTATTAACAGTATTATAAATAGGCTGCTATTTATACCGAGATAGGCTTTATATCATGATGTATTGGGAGAAACCAATTTGACATTCAGCATATATATATATATATATATATATATATATATATATATATATATATATATATATATATATATATATAGCCAGAGTGGAATGATCCTTTGTGTCACAACCACATGTTCACTGCTATGAATAGACTGAGATTGGTGCTCGAATCAAATCAAATCAAATAATCCTTTATTAATCTCACGGCGGTGATATTTTCAGGATTACAGCAGCAAAGTGGATAGTGCAACAAGAGACATCAGTAGAAAACAAGAACAATACATAATCAAACTGTGAAGGTATGATAAATACTGGCTGATGGGCCATCCCCCACAGGCCCATCAGCCAGCCACAGACCATCAGCCCACCCTCCCCCAGCCCATCATGGGCTCACGCCTCTCTACCACCGCCCTCCCCAGTGACGACCCTCACTATTCTGGAGAGGGACATCAACAGACTGTTTAAAAAACAGAATCCCCGCAAAGCAGCGGGCCCGGACTCAGTCTCCCCCTCCACCCTGAAGCACTGTGCTGATCAGCTGTCTCCGGTGTTCACTGAGATCTTCAACACCTCCCTGGAGACATGCCACGTACCAGCCTGCTTCAAGGCCTCCACCATCCTCCCCGTGCCCAAGAAACCAGGATCACAGGACTTAATGACTACAGGCCCGTCGCCCTGACCTCTATGGTCATGAAGTCCTTTGAGCGCCTGGTCCTGTCCCACCTCAAAACCCTGACTGACCCACTCCTGGACCCTCTGCAGTTCGCCTACAGGGCCAACAGGTCTGTAGACGATGCTGTCAACATGGCCCTCCACCACATCCTCCAGCATCTGGACTCCCCAGGAACCTACGCCAGGATCCTGTTCGTGGACTTCAGCTCTGCCTTCAACACCATCATCCCGTCTCTGCTGCAAGACAAGCTCTCACAGCTACACGTGCCCGACTCCACCTGCAGGTGGATCACAGACTTCCTGACTGACAGGAAGCAGCACGTGAAGCTGGGGAAACACGTCTCAGGCTCTCAGACCATCAGCACCGGTTCCCCCCAAGGCTGCGTTCTTTCCCCTCTGCTCTTCTCCCTGTACACCAACAGCTGCACCTCCAGTCACCAGTCCGTCAAGCTCCTGAAGTTCATGGATGACACCACCCTCATTGGACTCATCTCTGGTGGGGAAGAGTCCGCCTACAGGTGGGAGACTGACCACCTTGAGACCTGGTGCAGCCAGAACAACCTGGAGCTCAACGCTCTGAAGACAGTGGAGATGGTTGTGGACTTCAGAAAGAATGCAGCCCCACCCGCCCCTCTTACTCTGTGTGACTCCCCCGTCGACGCTGTGGAGTCCTTCCTCTTCCTGGGCTCCATCCTAACCCAGGACCTCAAGTGGGAGCTGAACATCAGCTCCATCACAAAGAAGGCCCAGCAAAGGATGTTCTTCCTGAGGAAGCTGAAGAAATTCAACCTGTCAAAGAAAATGATGATGCAATTCTACACTGCCATCGTTGAATCCATCCTCTGCTCCTCCATCACCGTCTGGCTGCCACTGCCAAGGACAAGGCCAGGCTGCAGCGCATCATCCGCTCTGCTGAGAGGTGATTGGCTGCAATCTGCCGTCCCTCCAGGACTTGTTCACTTCCAGGACTCTGAAGCGAGCTAGGAAGATCGTAGCTGACCCATCTCACCCTGGACACAACCTGTTTGAGTCCCTTCCTTCTGGCAGGAGGTTGAGGTCCATCAGGACCAAGACCTCACGCTCCATCAGGACCAAGACCTCACGCTCCATCAGGACCAAGACCTCACAGTCCATCAGGACCAAGACCTCACGCTCCATCAGGACCAAGACCTCACGCTCCATCAGGACCAATACCTCACACTCCATCAGGACCAAGACCTCACGCTCCATCAGAACCAAGACCTCACGCTCCATCAGGACCAAGACATCACAGTCCATCAGGACCAATACCTCACGCTCCATCAGGACCAAGACCTCACGCTCCATCAGGACCAATACCTCACACTCCATCAGGACCAAGACCTCACGCTCCATCAGGACCAAGACCTCACGCTCCATCAGGACCAATACCTCACACTCCATCAGGACCAAGACCTCACACTCCATCAGAACCAAGACCTCACGCTCCATCAGGACCAAGACCTCACAGTCCATCAGGACCAAGACCTCACAGTCCACCAGGACCAACACCTCACAGTCCATCAGGACCAAGACCTCACGCTCCATCAGGACCAAGACCTCACAGTCCATCAGGACCAAGACCTCACGCTCCATCAGGACCAAGACCTCACAGTCCATCAGGACCAAGACCTCATGCTCCATCAGGACCAAGACCTCACAGTCCATCAGGACCAATACCTCACACTCCATCAGGACCAAGACCTCATGCTCCACCAGGACCAAGACCTCACAGTCCATCAGGACCAATACCTCACGCTCCATCAGGACCAAGACCTCATGCTCCACCAGGACCAAGACCTCACAGTCCATCAGGACCAAGACCTCACGCTCCATCAGGACCAGGACCTCACAGTCTATCAGGACCAAAACCTCACGCTCCATCAGGACCAAGACCTCACAGTCCATCAGGACCAAGACCTCACGCTCCATCAGGACCAAGACCTCACGCTCCATCAGGACCAAGACCTCACAGTCCATCAGGACCAAGACCTCACGCTCCATCAGGACCAAGACCTCACAGTCCATCAGGACCAAAACCTCACGCTCCATCAGGACCAAGACCTCACACTCCATCAGGACCAAGACCTCACACTCCATCAGGACCAAGACCTCATGCTCCACCAGGACCAAGACCTCACAGTCCATCAGGACCAAGACCTCACAGTCCATCAGGACCAAAACCTCACGCTCCATCAGGACCAAGACCTCACACTCCATCAGGACCAAGACCTCACACTCCATCAGGACCAAGACCTCATGCTCCACCAGGACCAAGACCTCACAGTCCATCAGGACCAATACCTCACGCTCCATCAGGACCAAGACCTCATGCTCCACCAGGACCAAGACCTCACAGTCCATCAGGACCAAGACCTCACGCTCCATCAGGACCAAGACCTCACGCTCCATCAGGACCAGGACCTCACGCTCCATTAGGACCAAGACCTCATGCTCCATCAGGACCAAGACCTCACAGTCCATCAGGACCAACACCTCACAGTCCATCAGGACCAAGACCTCACGCTCCATCAGGACCAAGACCTCACGCTCCATCAGGACCAAGACCTCACGCTCCATCAGGACCAAGACCTCACGCTACACCAACAGTTACTTCGGCAGTCGGGCTCATCAACAGATCCCGGGTCGCCCACTGACTGATTCTGTCACCCCTAGGACAATTTTTCTGACTATTTTTTCTGACTATTTTTTTTTCACCCCCGGGACTATTTTTCGGACTATTTTTTCTTTCTTTTCTTTCCTCTTTCTTTTCTTTCTTCTTACCGGTCACTCCCCTGCACACTTCATATGCAAACACTCATGCCACTTAACATACACTTTAACTTAAACACACATGTCACTTTAACATACACTTTCATTAACGTGATCTGTTTGTCTGAGCACTTTATCTTATACTTGATTTAATACCATTGCACTGTTGTTGTTGTTGATTGTTGTTTGTCTCATGTCTGATGTATGCACCTAGAAAAATCATGTCTGATGTATGCGCCTAGAAAAATTCCTCGTTTGTGTAAACATTCCTGGCAAATAAACGGTTTCTGATTCTGATTCTAAATCGTAAAAAAAAAAAAGATTAAAGTACAATATAATCAGATTGCGTGATTGGTCGGAATCAGACTCCATGGATCACATTTTCTGTTGTGTGTGTGTGTGTGTGTGCGCGCATGGACACACACACACACACAACACACACACACACACAGAGTGATTGTTTGACATTCAAAACGCAGCATCTCTCACAACAACGCTCTTTTATCTTCCTGAGAACTTCAGCAATGACTCTCTGTACTTTTTAATGAACGTTTTATGTACTCGTCACCCTGCTGGTGTCCACATTTATTCCCTCTCATTTGAAAGAAGCGCTTGTTGAAAACATTGGATATGCGGCGTAACGAGCTCTACGGCCTGCTGTGCCATGGTATTACGCAACACACACAGTGTGCCAACGGTTGCTCTACATGCAGGGTTCCATTAAGGGCTCAGCCTGATGACTGTGCTTAGGTCTGTCCATGTGCTCTCTATAGATTATGGGCTCTGCATTTGAATGTTCCATTATGTCCCCTGTCTGATGCTTTAAAGTCTTACTTACTGCTTCTCCAGACGGAGGGCCAAAGCGGCCCCGGGCTTTTGTTGCAGCCCTCTTAGGCGTGTTTTTACGCCTGCAAAGACGAAAAAGCTTGACAGGCTTTTTCAGTAGATTTCAAGGCACACGACTTGCTGTGGATGTCTGCGGACTTTATTTTTTGAAAATTAGAACAAGTCAAATCAGAGCCTCTGAATTGAAGCGTCTCAGCTTTTGAAATAATCCTCCCAAGACTTTTCTGTAGTTTTGTTGTACCCTTGCTAAATGTAGCTTCTCGAGTGTTAAGACCTCCACGTCACATCTGATTTCAGTAGATAGAAACACACACACAGGGACCTTCAGGCTGGGGGCTTTTCTCTGTGACACTAATCACACTGTGGTGGCACGTAATGCTAAAACGATGTGTCAGCAGCATGCACACAATGAAGAGGCTATTAGGATCCGTTATCATGTTGGACTCAAATGAAATGCATCCACATGAACATACATCCACATGAACATACATCTACATGAACATACATCCACATGAACATGCATCCACATGAACATACATCCACATGAACATACATCTACATGAACATACATCCACATGAACATGCATCCACATGAACATACATCCACATGAACATACATCTACATGAACATACATCTACATGAACATACATCCACATGAACATACATCCACATGAACATACATCCACATGAACATACATCCACATGAACATACATGTACATGAACATGCATCCACATGAACATACATCCACATGAACATACATCCACATGAACATACATCCACATGAACATACATGTACATGAACATGCATCCACATGAACATACATCCACATGAACATACATCCACATGAACATACATCCACATGAACATACATACACATGAACATACATCCACATGATTATTATATTATACACAACCATGACTATTATTTTTTTTCTCCAAAAAAGTGATTTTGTACCTATCTAAATGTCTAATATATATATATATATATACATATATATATATATATATATATATATATATATATATATATATATATATATATATATATATATATATATATATATATATGTATATATATATATTTTAAGCCCGACCACGATGGTGATCCTAAACCGAATGTTAGTTCTGTTGATCAAACATACATTTATGCACCTATTTCAAACCCAACCGTGATGTTTTTCCTCAACCTATAATAAGTGGGTCTTTTTCGAGGGTGTGGTCGTGTTTACGTATTTCTGAGAGATCACGTAACCGTGCACACATCTAGCATCTAGTAAATAAAAGCATCCAAAAGTCATATTGCAAGTTAAACACTTCCGGGTGAGTCGTAGGCTCAGTTTCTATCTGCTTTATCTAGAAGAAATGGGCGTGGCTACATGAGCTCTTATGATATATTAATTCAATTGTTGCTAAATCCTGATTGGTGCTCATGGGTATATAACTAAAGCTGTTCTAACTTTAGTATAAAGTTGTGTTCATGGAAGACCTCATCAAAGTAAGAAGCAGATTCAGAAAATAGGGCTTCAGGGTCTTTAGATCCTAAAGTACTCATCAAGAAAGCTCCCGATCTGTACAGGATCACCTGGTAGCCGTGTGGAGAAGGGGTTCAGATGGAAAAGCATCATTGTCCTTTATGTTTTACTAGTTTCCTAATAAAAGGTGATAGAAGCATAAAGACTGCCTGTGTGAGAGGAACCAGCTGTTAAAGGTTTACGAGACATTCAAGACTTATTCTCCCGCATGCTGCTGTGTGGCTCTGATGGGCGAGTTGGGAATCCAGGGAGTCTAGTATTTTGAGGATGTGGGATGTCTTTTGGGTTCTGCAAACTCTTATATTTCATTTGCCATGTCCGTTCAGACTATTGGAAATAAGCTTAATGTGCATTTCCCAGAGCCAATGCAGATATATAGTGTACTTACATGATTTTATGGTCAAATAAATTCTGGAACATTCAGGATTACATCCAACAGAGTCAGTGATTCAGCTCCGTGAGAGCATTGCTTTGAACTCCTTTTACAACCATATTGACTTGGTCATAAAGCGTCCATAAATCCATAGACGTTTAATAGCGGGCTCATGTCGTCAGCTGACGGAGGCGTACGTCTCCTTCTCCGGCTCGGAGAAACCGACGGGTCCGGTGACGTTAAACACAATCGCAGGTATTAGGACGGTGAGCTGGAGTCATTCTGCTGGGATGCTGACGCTGATGAATATTACTTTAAAATATATCGTGAAGAAAAAGGCCGGGCCGCACCAGCGAGGCCCAGCGGCTCTCGTGCCACATGGACCTCGTGGAGATGATTAAACATCCAGCACGAGCTGCACTGATGAAAACATCCAGCGCTCCGTGTTCTATTCCTTATCAAAACGCTCGTACACAGAGCTCCTCCACTTATACGCCTCACTCAAGAACCCACGCGTTCTAATGAAAGCGCTAAATTGTAAAAGAAAATTCAAACCCATAACCGCTGAGTGGCAATTTCATAATACCGGGGACTTGGCACTGAGCGTAGGCAGCAACACAGCGTGGCTTGTTGATTGAAAAGTCAGCAATATGGAAAACGTTATAATATCTCCTCGGCACCTCATTATGCAACATTTCAGCTTGAGTCACATCTTCTGGAATCACAGAGGATTAAACTACACTACAGACAGAAGGAGAGGAGTCTGTGGTGGAGGATCTGACACAAGCCTGATATGTTCTCATCAACATGCTCACACGCTGCAGGCTCTAATCACTTAAACATAAACTTAAGTGACTAATAAACTTCTGCAACTTAAGAGGACATGTCATGGAAGTAACATCTCTATAATCTTGAAATAGAACCGTGTGTATGTGTATAAGCAATGGGTTTGTACTCAGTCCATGTACACATAACTGCATCAAGCAACATGACTTTATTTGAAAGTTTATTGTACTGTGATTTAAATATTTTACATTATAATTACGGTCATCTTACTCTCACTCTATTGTTGTGCATAGTAAATAACTAACCTGGTTCCTATTTAAAGTGTTCAAGCTCTGACTTCTAAGTTACATAACTGCTTACAGGTGTTTGCACAGGTGCATTCTGGGTACAGGTGTTTATTGAGTGGAGTATTTCAGTGGCAGTGTTTTTAGTTTTAGACATTAGGAACACATGCATACACTTTATTGAAAGATCTTGAGATCCACCCTGGCTTCCTCTCCACATGCAGATGTGTTTAAGGTTCTGCATTTTGATATAAGAACAATATTATAGCAAACCAGGAGAAAAAGCTGCAGTCGACCCCGAAAGAGGCTCTGGACAAAGGTGAGGGTCAGGAATAGATTGCTGATCAGGTGAATTAATTGTTTGTATGTTGAATTAATATATGAGTTAAGTAACAAAAGGTAAAAGAAAGTCAGCGGGGCTTTGGTTTCACACACACAGTCCTGCGTCTTTCGGTCATCACGGCCGCGCGTCGGTTACAAATAGTTCACTGAGGATAAATGACGTAGTTCACGAATATGAGATGTGAGTTCACAGACTGCATGGTGGAGGTCACAGGTTACACCTGCAGTCTGTATCTCTGAGTTACACTCTTCTTTCTGATTCTTTACAGTACATCTAGCTATAGGAGAATAATGCAGCACATAAACAAAGCTACCCGTCGGGTACGAGGAGGGGTCCATGTGGAGACCAACCACAAGCACTGCTGCTCATGCTGAGGAGTCCCAGACAGGCCTGGTCCATAGCATCATCCTGAGGAGTCCCAGACAGGCCTGGTTCATAGCATCATCCTGAGGCCACACGGTGTCTGACCTGTTTCCAGTCACAGAGCAGCAGCATAGACACAACATAAGCAGATTCTAATGCAGAAGTAATGACGCTGCTGATCTGTAAGAAGTCTGAAGTCCTGCTGAGTCATGTCTCTCAGCAAGACGCTGCTTGTTCTCTGAGTGCAGGCTGGCTCTAACAGTGCAGCTGCTCATCAACACTCAAACTACATCATCTAGACATGAAAACGGCTTCCAGCTTATTGTTTTGCCATCGAGAGTTTATGGTTCATACACATGCATTTATATGAGTTTAGTAGAGCTGATGCCCACAAACAGCTCCAGGACTTTCTCTCTTCTATTCCAACCAGACAGGAAGTCATTGACTGCAGGAAAATATCAACTTATTTTCAATCGCAATTTTGCTTTGCCTGAACTGAGAGGACCTTCAGGGTCTGAAGGCCTGAGAGGACCTTCAGGGTCTGAAGGCCTGAGAGGACCTTCAGGGTCTGAAGGCCTGAGAGGACCTATACGTATTAATATGTAAACCTCGACGTGCCCGATGACATCATGATACTTCTTGCTTATCAGAATCAGAACCATTTATTGCCACGTATGTTTTCACGTAGAAGGACTTTGTCTTGGCTGTTGGTGATTAACATTAGACAACAAACAAAGTGCAAAAAGAACAATAAATCCCTCATGTGTCACCCTGCAATTTATTTTAGTCCCAAAAACAAACCCGTTACGTAATGTAGAAGGATTTAGATGTGATGGGCGAATCATCATCATCATCCATTCAACACTATCGCTTCGTTCCTGGGGAAGACGGCATGAAGACGATGTGAATACGTGATCATGGGGACAGACTGCTCATTATGAACAGGATGTAGGAGGAGTGGAAGACACAGGGGGCGGGGCCACAGGGCTCCTCGGGTCCTTATTCATTCATGTGGTGTTCGATGATTGCTTTTCTTACGTCGGGAGGTTTGTGTTCTGACTCACCTGAGGGGAAAAGCTCGGTGGGGATTCTCATGTTCAGATGGATGGAAAGGGGTCTGACTCCCAGATGCACTCGGCCGGTGTTCCTCTCTGACTGGAGGACGTCGCCGACACATTAATCTCAATGTTTCAAATCAACACGATAGAACAAAATGTATCGAGCAGAGCGTTTATTATCCAACAGCCTTTCCTGAGGAATGCAGCCCACGCCTGTTGAAGACTGTAGACCCTCTAGGTCGACTCAAACAAGGGAAAGACAAGGGAGGTCTAGACCCCCTAGAATCTAGGGGGTCTAGACCTCTTTCCCTGTTTGAGTCGTCGTAGGAACCTATACTTGTATTTATTGCAAAAAATTATATCTGCCAAAAAAAAATCACTTTTAAAAGATATTGTGATCATAACTACGAGTATTGAGGGTCATTATAAACCTTTTAGTGAAACGTTGAAATCGCCCAGGCAAGTTATGGACTTTACGTAAATAATTAAACCTAACCATCGTTTTCATTGTTCCTGTGAAAGAAGAGTCGGAACGGGGCGGTAACAGGTTTCAGTCTGACATCGCTGCAGCTGTTGGCCTTTGATACAGAATACAATACTGGCACATTGGTATTGAATCAAACTTCTTATCCAGTCAAATTAGACTCAAAATAGTTTCAGCCGCGTGAGCAAAGAAATGGTTCTTAGATTTCTACTCTTTTTTTTTGCATACCTGTCAGAATGCCCCAACCAATAGAATACCAGCGTTGACCGATGACATCATGATCCCTGCCTCCTTGCAGAGGAATGGAGAATATATAAATAACACATTAACATGAATTTGACTAAACTTTTGGAATTTTATTTTTTTCAAGGACTTTTCCAGGCCTGGAAATATCCATTTTAAACTTCCATGACTGTTCCAGGTGTTAGATGACGTAAGAGCCCTGCCTGGCCACGTCTCTTGGCCTGCCAGTGGGTCCCAGCGCCACGTTGATCCTCTTCCTCTCCTGAACCCGGTAGAATCTCACCAGCCTGCTTTCCGGCCTACGACTCACCAACTGACCCGGGTCCACTTTCAGCACCCATTTATTTTTCTTCTTCTCGAATAAAGCGGCTCAGGAACCGTCTTCAGGGTTCATCCTCTGTGCACCAGCATACAGAAGAAGCCAGGGAATAACAAACGAACGTAATCCAGATTCAAAATGGCGGTACGTTGTTTTATAGTGACAGAGTTGCAAAAGCACATCATCACATGAAAACACCTGAAACGACGGCTTGAGATGAGGCACTGGAACGTTTTCCCGTCTACCTGCAGAGGCTCCATGCAGCTCGCTGGCTTTTGTTTTTGTCGCTTCACGAGCGCATTCGTTAGAGGGGTAAATTGATTTCTGCAAGGAATGTTTTTTATTTTTTTCCGTCTGTAGGTAATTATGGAAAGGGTGTTTCCTGCACATCTGCTGCAGCAGCCTGCTCTCTTTGGGTCCTGACAAATGGCTCTCCAGGAGATGCTGAAATAACTGCAGGGGTGCGCTTGAATGTGTGAATGCACCTCTCTCTCTCTCACACACACACACACACACACACACACACACACACACACACACACACACACACACACACACATTTCCATGTTCAAACACACAGATCGACCATGCAAATATCAGTTCTGTCGTTGTGCCTTTAATATGTGCTGTTATAAATAAAACACGCTCAATGATGACACATGCACTGACACGTGTGTGTGTGTGTGTGTGTGTGTGTGTGTGCGTGTGTGTTTGTGTGTGTAGAAGCCTCTTCAGTGAAAGACCTTTACGGTTGTAGGCACGGAAGAAAGCACAATGAAAAACCTTCACACACAAGTTTATCAGAGTACTAAAGTCCACAGTGATCCATCTCTCTTTCTTTTTTCACTGGGAACACACACACTCATGTGCACAGACACACACTCATGTGCACAGACACACACACTCATGTGCACAGACACACACTCATGTGCACAGACACACACACTCATGTGCACAGACACACACACTCATGTGCACAGAGCGCAGCGCTCAAGTAAATGCGTGGACATAATGAGCGAGACAGAATCACCACCGCTCATCTGAAACCCAGTGGCTCGCATTTTTGAGGATATAATGAGTTTTAGAGTGAAGAGCCCTTTTAATCACACAGACAGACACAGAGGCAGCTCCCATGCAGCTGCTGTATGTCATTATATTGAAATAATAATATTCATATAAACATCATATACATATAAACATCACTATGCTGTGGAGGCTGATGTCACCTCTGCCTGACTCGCATACGTTAACACACGGATAGTGATTATCATTATGATGAATTAGTTTTACTGCTTTAAAAACAAACAGAAAATGAGTTCATTTAATAATAATGTTGTTGGAGTAGTAAAAGCGGGACCCAAGGTGACACTTTATAATTTCTCATTTTGTTCATGATCGACTGATTAAAGCAAATCCCCACATTGGAGATGCTGGGATCTGCAAAGTACATGCAAAGCTCCATCAAGATCCTCTTAACATTCATTGAAAAAGTGAAGAATAAACCTCCCATGCTCTCCTTTTTAAGGGAAACATCTGTGACCAAAAGGTAGATGTTCATATTGCAGGTTGTGAAATCTCCCTCTAGGGTGTCCGTTCAGTTGGAGAAAACATAATAATGTGCGCTTTTAGTGCAGAAAACGTGACATCGGGCCCTCTAGTGTGCCCTTTCCTTGGATATAATGTGATAAAGTGCTCCCCAGAGGGCCTTTTAGAGGGCCACGAGGGCCACGAGTGGGAAACACGACTCGGACTCATTCAGGACGGAGGCAGAGTGGAGCTGTGACGTTTTGCAGATAGTTTGACGTTCTAGTGGAGATCCAGTCACATGCTCATTTTAATACTTATGCATTATAAATAGACTTCAAAGGATGACAAATAGCATTGATTCCTGAAGAAAATAATATAAAAAAGACAAAATATGGAGATGCAAGGTTTCGGCTCGACAGTGACTGATACATGGATGACCATATATGATAACACATGATAACACATGATAACACATCTCAGCTTGTGAGCGAGGGACTGCATCGGCGGTTCAATGTGTGTCGATGCAACACGGAGACACACGCTTGATATGCTGTCCAGTGTCCTCGTCTGTGTGAACAGAAACACACCAACGCTCAGCTCCACACTGTAGGAAAACCGCAGCGCCAATCATCACAATCTGACTTAAGTGTCGATGATGAAGATGTTTTTAGACAAACTGTCAACTACGATACTTGCTCAGGGAACGCACGGCCGAAGATGTGTGTTGATAAGACCTGAAATAGACCTAATCAGGGAGTAAAGTGCCACGCAGTCAGATCCATCTCTGGAGGTAGCGCTCAGATAGCGCTCAGATAGCGCTCAGATAGCACTCAGATAGCGTTCAGATAGCACTCAGATAGCACTCAGATAGCGCTCAGATAGCACTCAGATAGCGTTCAGATAGCGCTCAGATAGCACTCAGATAGCACTCAGATAGCGTTCAGGTAGCACTCAGATAGCGTTCAGATAGCGCTCAGATAGCGTTCAGATAGCGCTCAGATAGCACTCAGATAGCGTTCAGATAGCGCTCAGATAGCACGCAGATAGCGTTCAGGTAGCACGAATCAGACGTCCAGACCCTCTAGAAGGCAGTTTCATATAGTTTAACCAGGCTACTCCTCTAGATAAAGAGAGGTGACATATGATTGGATAAAGATGCTGTTAAACAGGAAACAACCAGGTGGGTAATGCTAACTCCCCTCCTTGCAAATGAAAAGGTAAACGCAGGGCGCGTCCGGACCACCCACCTGTTCGGCTCTCTTAAATCTCCAAAGGCTCGAAGCAGCCGGTGGCACGTCGGGGTGCAAGTCATCCCGTAGAACAGACGCTCACCGCTGATGATGCCAGTTACTTAAAAACATCGACCAATCCTGTGTTGGTTAATGCCAAAGCTCAGGGACCGTAAGTAAAGACAGCCGGCTCTCACACACACACACACACACACACACACACACACACACACACACACTCGAGGTAATGTAGTCATTAACTTTTCAAATAAGCACTGCCTATGTATTCCTCTCTGTGCGTGTCACATCCCATCCCCCGAGAGAGGAGCATATCCATGTTGTTCTTTCATTACCGCGGGCTTATGCAGATCCACATCAGATGGAGGTTGGGGCCCGAAACCATAGGGGCTCAGGCAATAAGGCCGTGCACTGAGTGTGTGTGTTTGGGGATGCAGTGGTGGTGGAGATGATCGTTCCCTTGATGAAGAAGGTCTCTGACATGAAATGTCCGCTCACATAACTCGTCTCCCTCCATCTCCGGTCTCTCGGGGCGACGCGCCACATTAGCATTGCCGACCGACATCACGTTTGTTTCACTGGCTTGACGCCGAGCGGCTCCGCCTCCCGCGGCCGCGTGACCACGAGGATGTGGAATATTTATCACACTGGTCTTTTTCGACTGCGTCGCTTCACCCTGAACACTGTGTGCAGAGAGACGGCTCATCCGTCCAGACAAACGAGGAACTATGTGTGGCGCCGATCTCACCACGGAACCCTCTTCAGGAGGCCGTGGCCGTGGCGCCATAATGAAATAATGTGCATATATATATATATATATATACATACTCTGCTTAGAGTATTTTGAGTATTGAGTATTTTGCATTCCTGATATTTTTTGTGATATTTTGTGATATTTTTTTATTTCAATTTGTTGTGATATACATTTTTTCTCACATGTGAGTTGCTTGCTACTGTGCCAAACGGATAAATACAGTATACATCTATATAACCACCTCTCTATTCATTCAGCTTTCTGTTTTCATAAAATACTCAAAGACATTGGAGAGTTTTCTCACAGCCTTCCTTTCTCACAAGGAGGTCCACAATAATATTTCCACCAGACACGGGAATCCCAACCCAGTCCAAGAGGGTTAAACATGGAGGAGACCTCGCAGCAGAGAGGCCCTGAGGCTTGCATGGTGGATTCCTCATAGGATTCTCCATCAGCGTTACAGCTGTACAAGCTAAGGCTTCACGTCGGTGTCACGTTGTGGATCACTTTGTGTCAATGCAATTGACTGAAGCAACAAAAACCTGTGAAAGTGAGACTGAATGGATATCAAGGCAGTGACACTCTCTGAAAAAACCTGCTTTTTCCATTATATTGCTTAAGAATGGGAGGTTTGATATTGGTCTATAGTTTTTCAATATTTCGGGGTCTACACTAGCCTTCTTAAGAAGTGGTTTAATAACTGCAGTTTTTAGGGCTTGTGGGAAGACACCTGAGAGAAGGGATGTGTTTACAATTTGTAAAAGATCAGCGGTCATGCAGTGTGAAATATTTTTGAAAAAGTGTGTTGGTAGAACATCCAAGCAGCAGGAGGATGTGTTCAGATGTTGTAGAATGTCTTCTAGGCTTCTTTGGATAATTGAGTGAAATTGTGTCATGATATTTGAATGGATGCTATTTAAAGATGGGGACAACACATATCCTGTGGTTGGTGTGGAGCCACCGACTGCTTGTCTAATTCTCTGAATTTTATCAGCAAAATAGGAGTCAGATTGATTGCATGCCCAGGTGGATTGGAGCGTAGCCGTTACCGACACCGGAGGGTTTGTTAGCCTGTCCACGGCAGCAAATAAGGCGCGTGTATTGTTTTTGTTTTTGGTTATGATGTCAGAGAAGAAGGCCTGTCTTCTGTCTGAGACAACCTTCACCTCAGTGGGTGCAATGGCATCAATAACATTTTTAACTTTAGAATTGAAGCCATCCACAAGTTCATTGACTGAGATGCAAGAGAGGCCTGGTGTGGAGCAGAACTTCTGAGTGTACTGTGTGTAGTGTGTAGTGTACTGTGTGTAGTGTACTGTGTGTAGTGTGTAGTGTACTGTGTGTAGTGTGTTGTCTCCCTGATGGACTCGCTCCACACGGCTGATCCTGACTTTAACAGAACTCTCACCTCTTCACCTCCATGCTACACGTTGTCGTGTCTCTTACCCACTCAACATTCCTTTGGGCGATGCTGACATCACAAGGCCGGTCTGACGACTCACGCAGCCGGGTCTACACAATACAAATGTTTTTCGTATTCATGAATTCTTCTGAGACATTTCTTCAATGTTTGTCCCACTGTGGAGCAGCAGCTGGACCCGTGCTCATTATATCCTGTTGAGATGTGGTGTACCTCACTAGTTTGGTTAAATATGGGATATCTCACCAGGCGGTGCGGGGGCTTTATGCATGATATCAGTCCATATGGTTCCATGCCGTCTCTGGCCCATTATTTGTAGCACATTATTATCAAACCAAAAATAGTCAAATATAAGCGTAGCATTGGACTGAAGTCGTATTGGTCTGACAGCCTGTTATCTAGACAACAAAAGCCAGTCTTCCAGAGCCCCATTCCTCCAAAAATACAAACTCATGCCTAAACCTAACTAACCAACTACCAAAGGCAACCAGTGTGACCCTGTTGGCTCGTTGCTTAGCCAGGAGAGAGACAAACTAAACCAGGACATTGTTCAGAATAAGAGGCCTTCAGAACAATGGGCCATCCCCATTTGTAGGTCATGAATTGCTAATATGTGATGAGCCGATGATTCACTGGAGGGAAATACAGATGTAAAGAAATGGAACAATAAAGAGGAAGAGGAAGAGAGAGAGGAAAGGGAAGAGAGGCTGGGAGGTTAAAGGACATCTCTTAAGCCAGAGACACTGCGTTGAACCTTCCCTTTACCTTTGTGTGTGTATGAGCCTCTAATGTCATTTGAGAGATGTTTTGTTTCTCCACCTTTTTGGGCTTGATATATGGCCTTCACACATTCTCGCATCGAGTCTTTTTTTTAAGCTTTTTCCATTGTTGGTATCAGTTATGATGATATTGTACTTACTAATTAATCACCAGGATCATATCTTGTGCAATTGAATTGTTATGACATACCTAAAATGATTTGAATACACATTTTTGGTTCAGAAACATATCCGTGGTTTGCAGAATCATAAGTAGTGAAACAAGCAAGTTTGTATTTTGCCACAAAAAAACTAAACTGTGGTTATTAAGACTCAGTGGTTAGTGCATAACTCTTCCAGCACCACTTAAACCTTTATGTTCCCACTATTACCCATTTCTCCTTAACTGCTTCAGTTATTGATTCAATGAAATGCTATCTCTTACTTTTTATTGCTGCATCATAACATTAAATAAAAATGGCGTACTGTATTTGCTTTCTATGGGGGAAAAAAACGTCTAGATACAAATCTATTTATGTGGAGCAACTTGAGTCTTGAGGCTACTGATGGACCTGATTAGTACATTATTAAAGGGTGATGATACACAGACACATCTGAGAAGACGTCACTGGAAACCCTTCAGATCGCTGTCACAATGATCCGTGGGAGGTGATTGGATGAACAATCTGTCAGTCAAACTCTTGCTGAAGACAGTCAGGAGAAGAGCAACACATATTATTGTGTCGTCTCCATAGACTGAATATAAGAGCAGGGTTCTTACGCTCATGGAAAACCTGGAAGAGTCATGGAAGTTTAAAATGTTTTTTCCAGGCCTGGAAAAGTCCTTGAAAAAAAATCAAATCCCAAAGTTTAGTAAAAGTCATGTAAATGTGTTATATTCATGTGTTCATGTCGTTCATTTACGCTGAGTTTGAAATAATGAATATGCTTTAAAAAGAAAGACTCAAATTATAAGTAGCCATACATACAGGCATCTATATAAATGTTTATTCTTTTAATCAAACTATTGTCTCATTCATAAAATAAATACTACATTTACTAACTTTTTACTGTTTACACACAGATTTCACTAAATGTTTGCTCATGGACATTTGGTTTAAAGTTATTGTAGGAGCGGTCGGTAAAATAACGCGCATTTTCGTAATGTCACTTCAAATCCTTTTATTGTTTAACAGAAAAATAAATGAAAACTTCTCTTGAACAGAACAAAACCGCTTTGTATCTAAATGCGTTTCAATATGTCGATATCTTAATGTGCTCTTAATGCGTTATCATAATGCGGTATTCATGCGGTCTTCATGCGGTCTTCATGCGGTTAAAATAGGTTCCCCTTCCGCTCTCTAAACAAAACACACCTGACTGCACTCAGGTGACATCTATATATAACGTTGACGCCCCCTGACGTCATTGCGTCATCAAACAGAGTGAATCAAACAGACAGGTAAAACACAAATCAAATAATGGCTTCTACAGTCATGAATCCATTGGTCAGAATGTGTGTGACCCCCGGTGGAAGTAGTCGTTTCATTGTTCAGTCCAAACCAGGGAGATGGTGACTGAGGAAGCAGACTAAGGAAGTCATTCTCCAAGGCGAGAGTAAAACTGAACCCGAACCTGTGTTCCTGCTTCTTTGAAAGAATGTTTACGACCAACGTTTACTAAAACTGATGCTGTCCGCAGTATTCTAACCATGTATTTGCATATCAGATTTGCACACAGGACATAGATAAACCTTTAAATGAATTTGCTGTCTTTAGTATAATCAGTTGGTCTTTCAGGAAGCACTAATGCGCGTCCATAAATAGTCAGCTCAGTCCATTGTGGTGATGTGAGGGCCAGATGATTAGCCTCGATGGTAATAATCTATAGTTCACAGACTGTAACCCGTGCTGATGCAAGCATTAACGTGTGCTCTGTGCATAATGTCTCTACTAATGGATCCACAAGCCTTCTGCAGGTTCAGCTGAATACTGATCACTCACTGATGTTGTGTATATGTTACCTGACTACACTGCTGTTTGTGGCAACCTTTTAGTTTTACAAATTACCAAAGTCCATTCTAACACATTAGCATTTTATTATAATTTTTTTGTAGAGGAAAATCTACGGAGTTATTTTTGACCAGGTCCTTTGGCTCCCACGTGAAACAGATCTCAAGGACTGCCTTTTTTCACCTACGGAGCATCTCAAAGATCCGGCACATCCTGTCTCAACGCGATGCAGAAACATTGATCCACACATTTGTTACCTCAAGACTGGATTACTGTAACTCCGTATTATCAGGCTGCTCTGGTAAATCCCTTGGATCTCTCCAGTTGATCCAGAATGCTGCAACTCCTGTACTAACGAGGACGCGGAAGAGAGATCACATTACTCCTGTACTAGCTGCTCTCCACTGACTTCCTGTAAGATCAAGAATCATATTTAAAATCCTTCTCCTTACCTACAAAGCCTTAACTGGTGATGCACCATCATATCTTAAGGACCTTATAGTGCCATATAGTATTATAGTATCATATTACCCACTAGAGAGCTCATAGTACCATATTACCCACTAGAGAGCTTATAGTACCATATTACCCCACTAGAGAGCTCATAGTACCATGTTACCCACTAGAGAGTTTATAGTACCATATTACCCCACTAGAGCATTACGCTCACTGAATGCAGGGTTACTTGTGGTTCCCAGAGCGTTAAAAAGTAGGTTGGGGACTAGAGCTTTCAGTTATCGGGCTCCTCTTCTGTGCAATCAGCTTCCACTTTCAGTCCGGGGGCAGACAGTCACCTCATTTAAGAGTAGACTGAAGACTTTCCTCTTTGATGGCGCTTATAGTTAGGGCTGTTTCAGGTTTATAGTTAGGGCTGTTTCAGGTTTATAGTTAGGGCTGTTTCAGGATTATAGTTAGGGCTGTTTCAGGTTTATAGTTAGGGCTGTTTCAGGATTATAGTTACGGCTGTTTCAGGTTTATAGTTACGGCTGTTTCAGGTCTATAGTTACGGCTGTTACAGGTTTATAGTTAGGGCTGTTACAGGTTTATAGTTAGGGCTGTTACAGGTTTATAGTTAGGGCTGTTACAGGTTTATAGTTAGGGCTGTTTCAGGTTTACCTGGTTCAGCCCCTAGATATGCTGCTATAGGCCTAGACTGCTGGGGGACATCTTAGGATACACTGAGCTCCTCCTCTCCTTCTCTTCCTCTTTCGCACCTCCTTTCCTCTCCTCTTCTTTCTCTCCTTCTGGATACATTATTGTCTCTTCAATGCACATTACTAACTCTACTTTATTTTTCCATGGATTCGTGGCTGCCTGGAACCGATCCTGCCTCCTGCCATGGCCCTGCTGATGCCCCTCTTCTCTACCTCCTTCTGCTTCATGGATCATGGATATCTGGATCATGGACCATGCCTACTACTCTTTATATGAATAATTTCTGTCATATTCATGTAATTTGTTGTAACTCTGTTACGTTCTGTCACCCTTCTGTGTAGAGTGGTATTAATGAAATAAAACTAATAACATATATTAAAACTACAGCACTTAAAACTACACTGGTAATCAGATAGATTAAGGAAAAACAGAGTTTTGACCGCAGACGGGCTGAAGTGAGTCAACATGCAGCAGGTACTACTGTAGAGTATATCTACTGCAGGTACTACTGAAGAGTATATCTACTGCATGTACTACTGTAGAGTATATCTACTGCATGTACTACTGTAGAGTATATCTACCGCATGTACTACTGTAGAGTATATCTACTGCAGGTACTACTGTAGAGTATATCTACCGCAGGTACTACTGTAGAGTATATCTACCGCATGTACTACTGTAGAGTATATCTACCGCATGTACTACTGTAGAGTATATCTACCGCAGGTACTACTGTAGAGTATATCTACCGCATGTACTACTGTAGAGTATATCTACCGCATGTACTACTGTAGAGTATATCTACCGCAGGTACTACTGTAGAGTATATCTACCGCAGGTACTACTGTAGAGTATATCTACCGCATGTACTACTGTAGAGTATATCTACCGCATGTACTACTGTAGAGTATATCTACTGCAGGTACTACTGTAGAGTATATCTACCGCATGTACTACTGTAGAGTATATCTACCGCATGTACTACTGTAGAGTATATCTACCGCATGTACTACTGTAGAGTATATCTACTGCAGGTACTACTGTAGAGTATATCTACTGCATGTACTACTGTAGAGTATATCTACTGCATGTGAACACGCGTGTCTGAGTGTCATCATATGCTTGTGTACCGTGTTCCCGCTAAATAATACAAATAATCTGCTGCAGACTCCAAGCATCTTTTGCCCCGATCAATATTTGACTACCTTCCTGCTTTTGACTTCATCCCGAAAACTCCCTCCAGATAATCCTTCATGTGCATTTAAAACACACTCAAGTATTAACCGTCACATTTAGCGCATGCCACCATGTTCATGTGACGTTCAGGGCCCTGCGTCCTGTAACGGATACAGGACGCAGGGCCCTGAACGTCACATGAAGCTACAATGTCAATGTACAATGTCTACAGGCTCCAGCGTCTTCTTGTTGGAGACGTGGCGCTGTATCGATCAGAGAATATTGATTATGATCTAGTGATCAGGGCTCAGTGACTGTGTGGGTGTGTCCGTTATGGAGCTCAAACATCAGGCCAATCGCGTTATTTTAGTCACAATAAATCTCTTGTTTAAAGAACGCTGTGTTTCTTAACGCCTTCATTGGATTACAGAGTCAGAGCACCGTGCAGCTCAGGGAGCAATCGTCTTACAATAAACCCTTTGGTTGTACATGATACACGTCAATCAGATACAGATATTATCTTTTAAAATATCAAAAACATTGTGTCGTGAATTTTTCCTGGATGTTTATTTTGTATTAAGATGAGTGGATTAAAGCGCAACATGATTGCATCACACCAATCAACATCTGGAGGTGTTTGGGTTCAATTCATGAGTTTAGCTAAATGAATAATAATAATATCAAAAACAAGTTAGGTAAATGTACCATGGAAACATCTTCAACAATGTAGACAGAAGATAATGTAAAGCTCAGATGGAAATATCATCACCTTTAGTGTCCCATATTAGCATACAGCCATTCTCCACCCGAAATGATGACGATTTAAAGGATTTTTATTTCTTCCATTTGCCTAAAAGGGCTCCATAATAAACCAAATATCACTGCTTCACTTTTCTTGACCTGATACCCAGACATACCATTCTGAAAACACTTTGGTTTTGTTCCCGTTAGGGGAAGATTAAGATTAAGGGTTATGACAAAAGGTATGGTGAGAAAAAAACACCATCTGGTTTTGGTTGAGTTGTGCTTTCCTACTTGAAGTATTTCTTTAGATCAGTAATCAGGATATAACTCTATTGGCCATTGGGCAGTAAGAAAAGAACCTTAGTGAGAGGACAGTTCAGTCTTTAACGAATGACCACCTCACACCTCGTCTCATTGCTGAGGACCTTCTCTGCAGGAGCTTCATATCAAGAGGTGTATGTAGGCGATTGAACAGTGGAGTACTTCAACTTTTCAATATATTCATTTTGACCCAAAAAAAAACAATCAAAGAAGAAGGAGTTTGTGAAAAGTGATTATTCTTTGGAAGAACTGTGAGGCACATTCAGATCTCTGGTTGGCTGCCGTCAGGTCGACTGAACACGCCGCTGCTCGCCGCCATGCTGAACCGTCAGTCCAGAGCCTGAAGGCACCACCGGTAACCAACTGAAGGCTCCACCGGTAACCAACTGAAGGCTCCACCGGTAACCAACTGAAGGCACCACCGGTAACCAACTGAAGGCACCACCGGTAACCAACTGAAGGCACCACCGGTAACCAACTGAAGGCTCCACCAGTAAGACTGAGTGCACTGAAACTAGATATCAAATGTACTGTAATGCAGGAGCTCTAAAACATATCTTTGCAAAGAATACATTGCTTTTCTTGTGTGTTTAAAGGGTCACCGTGCAGCATCTTGGGCATCTGGTGTAAAATCATCTGAAACTAAGAATAGTTTTGTTTCTCTTATCTTAAATGAGCCGTTGATGTCTCTATAGGGAGCGGATCTTTACTGACAGACGGGAATGCAATACTATTTTACTTGTGTTCCAAATTGGCCACGGCTGCATATTGTTGCACAACCCTGCGTTGCATAAGGATTATAAATGGTCGCTGAATCCTTTAAGACTACAAGAACAGCATGATGTCCTTGAACAGTCTAGATCAGGGGTTCTTCACCTTATTGGAGGTACTGAACCCTGCAAGCTTCATCAGTGCATTCACCGAACCCTTCGTAATTGGAAAAATAAAACATGATTTCTTCAAAACATAGGTATTTATTTTGTTAGTGCACAAAATGAACCATGCATCAGTTGCACACAAAATCAGTGTTCAAAGAAAAAAAAAAAAAAAAAAAAAAACATGAATTTCACACAAAAACATAACTCAATGAATATTTACTGCAAATCAATGTAACGAAAAGAAGAAAATGTGTGTGTTGCGGCCCGACATTGCTCATGCAACCGGGCTGTACTGTGTGTCTTGACCCCTGCCGAACCCCTGAGGGTGGCTCACCGAATCCCTGGGGTTCGATCGAACCCAGGTTAGGAACCACTGGTCTAGATGCTCCTCTCTCTAACTGAACACTCGCCCACTTGATGGTCCTTCATGGTGTCTTATAACCGGAGTTTCAAGTGCATGAACCCAAACAAATCAATGTGATGGATCAGACCAGGGAGCTGCATTGTAATATATTTATGTACTTATCTCTTATTTGTTGTTTAGTCTTCGCTGGAATACAAACACTATCAGCTCCCGGCAAATAAAAGGCAGAGCGTCAAAAGAAAAAAAAAAATTAAACTTCAAAGAACCAATTAAAGTGCATCATGTTTCTAACTGATGCATTAATTGGTTGATGGAGCCGGACTCCCTGCTTTGAGTCTGTAGGCTCAGAGGTGAAGGATCCACTCAAATGTTCTTCTACAAAGACAGAAGGGGTTCCTCTTTGTGTAATGGCCGTCTCTGGAACACACGGGCGCTGCATGTTTCTTTTAGCTCTTTTTGAAAATCTAATATTTGGGTAGCAGTAGGAATGGGTATCGTTTGGGTTTTTTCCGATATCGGTGCTAAACCGATACTTTTAAACGATACCGGTGCCTAAACGGTGCCTGAACCGATACTTTTTTATTGCCAAGGCAATTTTTTTTCTTCAAATTGAACAATATTATGAACTGTTTAAAGTATACTAGAAACATAAATAAATACATACAAAATGTACTTGACTTCAAACTACAGCTTCAAACCTTTTAACTTCAAACTATAAACAATATGTATTTCAAAAGAACAGACAAGCATCATGGCCTGATGGGACCGTGTGCAACAGAACTCAGACTCTGTTGGATCCTAAAACTGCTGCTTTATGGACTACACGTCACCATTAATATCAACTGGAGAGATTTGTTCCATCAAGCCGAGGACGGGCGTTCAAAAGCTCGTGCTCGTGTCTGCAGCGATCTCTGTGTGTGCGCTGGAAGCCCCGCCCCCTCGAGCCCCGCCCCCTCCAGCCCCGCCCCCTCGAGCCCCGCTCTGCATGCAGGCAGACAGAGAGCAGAGCAGCAGTGTGCTCTGATCCGCGCTATTTTAATAATCGTTTTTAGCGTGCGGGCACCGCGCTACCTTTTTAGTATCTATACACCGTGCAACTTTACAGAGTAGTGTAAAAAAAAAGTATTTAAATCGGCTCAGGCACCGGAAGGAAGCACCGAAATCTGCGTTGCTTTTTGGTCCGGTAGGTACCGGACGTGTTGGAACCGGTGCCAGTATGGCACCTGTTCTCGGTACCCAACCCTAGGTAGCAGTGTGCCGACCTGTGGGTGGGGAGGCACCCCGTTGAATCTGGTTCTTGTCATCAAATGTTCTTCCTCCCTGAATGTTTTGTCTGGGGAAACAGACGACATGCGACGGAAGCAACAAGAAATAGAACGCTGCTGAACTCCGTCTGACTACAATACAGACTCACAGTTCTTTCTACATATAGGGTCACAGTCCAGCAGACTGGAGCTGGGTCACACATCCAGCAGATGGAGCTGGGTCACAGTCCAGCAGACTGGAGCTGGGTCACACATCCAGCAGATGGAGCTGGGTCACAGTCCAGCAGACTGGAGCTGGGTCACACGTCCAGCAGACTGGAGCTGGGTCACACGTCCAGCAGACTGGAGCTGGGTCACGGTCCAGCAGACTGGAGCTGGGTCACACATCCAGCAGATGGAGCTGGGTCACACATCCAGCAGATGGAGCTGGGTCACACATCTAGCAGATGGAGCTGGGTCACGGTCCAGCAGCTCTGACCCGGCGTCTCCATCACACCCGTCCACCACGTGCCCCTCTTCCCATCCGAGATGGCAGCGCTCAATAGGTGAGTGGGCGGCCGCTGATGTGGCGGCTCCCACTGTTCTCTCCAACCGGCCGAAGCAAAGACATGACACGGCACGGTGGACACGCCCCCGAGTCGCTAATGGAGAAGCTGTGGTTGGTTCGGCGGTTCGCAGTGTCCTAGCAACCGCGGCCGCCGTCATGGAGGCGGGTCGTTGCAGAATAATTTGAGCTGTGAGGAAGTACACAGAGATACAGATACCAACATGCCAATTTCCTAGAAAAAGTGTCTGATAAGGTTCTGACACAGGTCTCAGTCACAACGTTGTGAATATGTGGTTAATGAAAACATATGGGACATTTGAATCATTGCCAACTTTGTATTGGACATTTGACTGTAGATCTTTTCAATGTCACCCTTGGAACCCTAAAATAAATACAGTTACCTTTGAGCTATTTGTGATTTACTTTCTGGGAGTATATGAAATGCTTCATATCTAAATGAACACGACGCCATCTTAACGGTGAGTTAAGATCAAACACAGTGACAGTGTTCAGTTTGTGTCAGAAACTTGACTCAATAAGTTATGGAATTATTTGATGAATGCATGTATTGTTCGTGTGTTTGAGAGTGTGAGTCCATTGGAGATCAACAGGATCAGGATCTGAAAGGTTAATAATGTTTAAAGGCGTCGGGTCTTGAATCATAAACTGTATTTAAGGACGTTGCTGACGTCTAAACATCCTTTTGCTCGTCTTTGCAGTTAAAGCCTCAAAGTGTTTAGAGTCAGAGATTAAAGAAAAGGGAGAAGTAGAGTTTAAACTTTCATTGATTGCAGACTTAACGGTAAAACAGAAGAAAGACGTATCAGAGAGGTGGTCAGTGTTAGGATGAGACTTTCCCTCCACATTGTCCTCTCCTATGAGTGACAGCCGTCTCTGCTCGTCTTCTGCAGAGGAAACAACTCCTGACTCCTTCCTGACGTATCCGTGGTAACGGCAGCAGGGTTTGAGTCCGCAAACGAGGAAGAAGGGAGGAAGAGGATGAACAAGGAAAGGATTACAGAACAACACCGATGCAGAGATGAGGGCGACATCTAATCCTTCAAGTCAGATCTCTGTGGAACGGAGTTTATTATTCTGATAGCTCGCTGTAATAAATCACTGAGTTCATGTTTAATGTTTCCAGCAGCAGTCCTACGTACAGCGGAGTCACGGTTGTGTTGTGTCGTCCAAGGGTTCATCCCAAGCCTCTAAACTACATCCTGTTTCCTTCACTTGCGTCCTATCCTTGGATGCATGGAGAGACCAAGGAAACCAAGCGAGGAGAGAGGACACAATGAAACCAAGCGAGGAGAGAGGACACAAGGAAACTAAGCGAGGAGAGAGGACACAAGGAAACCATGTGAGGAGAGAGGACACAAGGAAACCAAGTGAGGAGAGAGGACACAATGAAACCAAGCGAGGAGAGAGGACACAAGGAAACCAAGTGAGGAGAGAGGACACAAGGAAACCAAGTGAGGAGAGAGGACACAAAGAAACCAAGCGAGGAGAGAGGACACGAGGAAACCATGTGAGGACAGAGGACACAAGGAAACCAAGTGAGGAGAGAGGACACAAGGAAACCAAGTGAGGAGAGAGGACACAAGGAAACCATGTGAGGAAAGAGGACACAAGGAAACCAAGTGAGAAGAGAGGACACAAGGAAACCAAGTGAGGAGAGAGGACACAAGGAAACCAAGTGAGGAGAGAGGACACAAGGAAACCATGTGAGGAAAGAGGACACAAGGAAACCAAGTGAGGAGAGAGGACACAAGGAAACCAAGTGAGGAAAGAGGACACAAGGAAACCAAGTGAGGAGAGAGGACACAAGGAAACCAAGTGAGGAGAGAGGACAGTTTTAGCGAACATTCTAATAAAAATCCACTTAAAATATAGATAATAAACGATCGTATAATGTTTGCAGTTGATTTAATAGTGTAAACTACTACTAATATACTAATAAAAACAGTTATCAGTGTCAGAGTGGAGATGTTTTCTCTCCCGTCTGTTACCTGTTAAACAAACTGCATTGAGTATTTATACACAGTGTGTGTATTTATAAAGAGTGTGTGGTATTTATACACAGTGTGTGTATTTATACTGTGTTCTGTGCTCATACACAGGATTGATTTCTACCGGCGGAATGCGTCTTATTTTTAAATGATTTACTTTTGTATGTTTTGAAATTCTGACTGTCACATTGCTGCCCTTCCATTTCTCTTCAACAGGATGGGTGCATCAGTGGAGGCTGCAGCCCCGGCCTCCACAGGAGCATCTTCAGAGTGATGGAGTAGCGGGTCGTCTTTAAAGCCCATCAAGCCTCCAACAGAGAGCGTGACCACCGTCACCGTGTGACCCCTTCTCACCATCAGACGAGCCGCAGAGGGACAGTGCTGTGAAACGAGCTCACGCCTAATGGCGTGGATTCATTCCACAGCTGGACAGATATGCACTGCGGGTGTGATCAATGGAGGACAGGCCGGGCCCACCAGGGGGCGCAGTCCTAACCACAGGGGTCGACTGGGAAGAGCCGAGTGCAGCACTGCTTTCAGAGGCGGAGACAGAAGATGTAGACATGGTTTAGTCCGGACCGTGGGGTCTGCGTCCTCCTTTAGGTAGCTGTGTGCACCGTTCCAGCTATTCTATAGTAGAATGCCTCAAACTGGGGAAAGACATGATAGAAGGAAAACAAAACCATCCTGTAAAAGACCACACCCCATGTTGTGTGTAGCAGAGGTAGCGGTGAGTATATTTGTGAGCAGCGTCGTCTCCATTGCTCAGTGACTCCTTTCCTACGGCACACCTGGTCAGGAACTCCGGTGAATGAGCGACGCCAAGTTTAGGCCACAAAACTGCTGAGTTAGGGTTTTTAAAAACGTCATGGTAAACGAAGTAAACCGTAAAGAAGGAAGACGCGTAGCCTTAACAGAGCTCAGCAATGCTTTGGAACACAAACGTTGGACTAGGAGACAGGTCTCCTGGGTGAAAGTCATGTTTATATACAGTATATATATACATATATGTATATATATATATATATATATATATATATATATATATATATATATATATATATATATATATATATATATATATATATATATATATGTGTGTGTTGTTTATGCTATCATCACGCTCCCAGAGCATTGTCACCTTCTAATACTGACGCCCATGGGTTTGCTTGTAGCTAAAGCCTGGTGCTTTGCTACTCGATGCCCTGGGGATGAGAACGTGCCGACTATTTTATTTGAATTATCGCCCCTTTTTTTTAAATGGAGAAGGAAAACAAATGAGCTATACATCTCCTGTCCCATAGTGTTGTAACAATGCAGAGTCGCTGTCTGATTCCCACTTGGACATAGTTTCACACTTGGACCTCCTCAGATTGTATATAGTCTCCTAAAGCCTAATTGCTTGAAGCGGTGCCGTATCTGGTCTGAACGTCGTCCAAGTATGAAAAGTATGAAGTGGCTGTTGAGCATTTCTGACCTGGAGACAGCGCTGGAAGTTATAAGTGCATTTTAGTTAGTAGTGCCTGCAGGCCGGGGCAAGGCTCCTGTGGATGTCTCCTCTTGCCTTTCTTCCTCCCTTCCTCCCTTGTTTCCTCTTCAGGTGCCAATAAGGTGATTTGTGACATGCTGCTCTTCGGGTTCCACAGATTTCCAGCTGGCCAATCAGAGTGGGGCCCAGAATACAAGCAGCCTGAGGAGTTCAGCCTCTTCATGTTGTTCTCTGCCATGTTTTAAAAACACTGACGTTGTTCACTTGTGAAAGTTTGGGGAACATTTGCAAAAAGAAAATAGTAGTTTTTGTCTCGTCACATTAGGTGTATTGGTCCCCCTCTGTATTTGTTTTGGGAGAGTAATGTTTGGTGAAGCCATTTTGTTTCTTGTGTTTTCAGAGCCAGTAGCCAGCCCTGGTTCTGTTATAGTTATATTCATATTTGTTTGGCACAACCGCATGTGTCTCATCCTCTCCCATTTTGAATGTTTCCACATTGTTGGTCCAAACGAGACCAGACCGGTACCGTGGTCCAAGCCACTGCAGTGGTCCAGCTTCATTCGTCTACTTCAGGGAAGAAACAGTGTTGTTGCTTTTGTGTGACTTTGAATGAGGAAGACTAACTTTGTTTGGTCTCAGTCTGTTGAAACCAGACTTGTTTAGGCTGGACTGAGATTCTTAGCAGCCGAGACGATCCCCACAGAGCCCTCACCTCCCGCCAGCACCCAACAGACCGGAGACAAGTGAACTCACGGCAGCCTATCAGACAGCCGCCCCCACAGTCTGGAGCGTAGGTAGACAGAGAGTGTGTGTGTGTGTGTGTGTTTCCAGAATAGCTTCAGGCCCGTGGTGTACTGGATAACCCAGAGCAATATGTGTGTAGTTGCTCTCATGATGCCTCAGGGCAATCAAAAGTATATGTGTGCGTATGAATTTCTTGCTCCAATGGGAATTTCTCAGCTTGCCATCCGGTGGTCAGTTTCTTTCTTTCTTTCTTTCTTCCTTCCGGACACCTGTGCTTTGAAATAAACCCATTGTATTTCCACACCAATCCATCTTGCATGCGGCGCAGGTTGGCTGAGGCGTTGTCATCTGGGCCAAGAGACACAGGTCAAGTGGAATCCTTTTACTTTCGAGTATTCTCTATTTCGTCCTCCAGCGGGGCCGGTGTCTTTTTTCTACCATAAAATCATTATTTTGTTCCTGTCATAGGAGAAGAGGTGGCTTGAAAATAAGATTATCCACTGAAAGTGACTTTTTGAAAGGGGACAAAAATAGATCTCCCCTCCAAAAAGAAAAAACTCTGAAAATGCCAAATAAGAAATAAAATCCCCCTGCTGGTCCGTTCCCTTCTCTGATACCGACACTCTTTAGTGTCGGCACCAGGCTTTGACTTACTCCACCTGCCATTGTTAGACAGGGAGGTTAAACAGATTAAAGAAACACTTTCTCATGAAACCAAGTCAGTGTTGACTTATTTTACCTTAGTTGTGTTTCGTAACCCTCCTACGTTAAGTTACAAAAGTAGTTCATTCACGTAACAAATGTAGTTACTTTTCCAAACGTAACCAAGTTTAGAGACGCACCGATACTGGTACCGGGTTAGTACATCAACGTCTTAGTCTAACCTGATGTTGCCTCACACAAAAAGAGGATCCTAGTACTTGTACAGCCGTCTGGTCAAACACTGATATTGGAAAGCTGCCGATAGCCAAAGCCTGGGTCATGGAATCGGTATTGAAGAGGTCGGATTGATGCAACCGACCACATTTCAGTGTAGACTCCCAGGCTGTCAGCATGTCACATGCTGTTTTATCCCAGTTGAAATAGGGCTGCACTAGAATCAACACCTGGGGGTTCATAAATAATACCTTAAGAATACAAGACTTCTCAAAAAAACCATGATGAAAACAAAAAGTATTAAAAGTAATGTTCACCTAAATGTTTCAAATAGAAGGAGATGTAGTTCCCACAACAGGAATTTACCCTGCACTTCTTAGGTTGGAACCAAAGGACAGTGAGCGTTTAAATCTCGTTTGGAAAATACACAAGTGGCTCAAATCTGCTGTTTTTCAATGCTTGTGCCTTTTATGCAACAATGATCTTTGATGCAAAACTATCATAACGTTAATCTGCACACCGTAGAAACAGAGACTGCATTACAACGGCTTTTAAGAAGGCATTTTAACCATCATGCCTTTATCTCATTATATACACTTATACCCCATGCTACTCTACTACTGCACTACTGGAGGGAGAAGCCACATGTGTGTGGGCTTTGTGTTGTCTGATTGGTTTTCAAAAGGTCTTGATGACTATGCTGAAAGGACTCCAACACTAACTCTTGTTCATGCCCATCTGTATCTTCTCTTTTCATCTTTTTACATAAATATCAGTTATGTCAGCATTTCAAACATTCCGTTACACCCCTAGTCATGGAATTGGTGATATTAAAGTTCCATGTAATGCATTTGTTATTTTATTTGTTGTTTTATTTTTTTTTGTTATTTTGTATGGAATGTACTCTTTGTCTTTGTCGTTGTTTGTTGTTTGTCTCGTCTAACGTCTCATGTCTAATGTCTGCACCTTCCACCTAGAACAATTCCTCGTTTGTGTAAACATTCCTGGCAAATAAACGGTTTCTGATTCTGATTCTGATTTATGAAATATTATCTTTGTGAATAAAATATTATAACACTGCAGATAGTGAGATAGGTTGTTGGTGTGTTGGTGTCTGAAGATACAGTCCTTCAGCCTGGGGCATGAGGACACCCTTTCGTTCCATTCGCTGCAGTGGAGATGTTCTATTGTAATGGAGGCATTCCGGTTCAGGAATGTGTATATGTAGACATGTCTATGGTTTATTTGTATAACTTCATGAGAGAGACAGCCAGTGAGATAGTCCCGTGCATTCTGGCTCATGGAACACACTGAGGTACCAGGTAGACCAGCATGTCTTGCATCAGGTAGGGTTTGTGGAATCGTTGTGAGGGGAGACTCACGGTGAACCAGAACCTGTCACAGGGTTGAACAGAGTATTTCGAATGAGCAAAATGAGAAACGTTTGTGCCTCATTGGTGCTGAGCATGCTGGCTGTTGTGTCGTCCAATTTGACTTCGGTTACACGTTGCTCTCATACACAATATACAATAAACAAGAAAAATATCAAAAAGACATTAAAGTGGTAGTCAAACACAGTGCAGATGGAGGAGTCTGCACTACAGCTGCCATCTTTGGATTTTCACACACAACCGCCTCAGGTGTGAAATAAGAACGGTGCGAGAAGCCAATGTGAACAGAGAGAAGTTGGTCTGTGGGTGAAAACAGCTTGAAAAGTAGAGGAATGCAAACGGACAGATTGGCCACAAAACAGGCGAATGGCTTCTGAAATCCATTTTGATGAACACGCTTTTCTTTTATTGGTGGTTCCACCTGCCAGAGACGGTGTGTCAGCGCAGAGCTGTGGGCGGAGAGAGCATCAGCACTGCTGGATTGACAGTGGAATCAGATTGCGTGGAGATTAAAGGACGCCTTCTATGACAATTCCTCGATACTCAAACTGCCGGTATACATCTTGTTCCTCAGGTGCTAAAATAATAATTTTCATGTATTATCTCTAATAAATCAGCCAATTTGCTTCCTGGAATCAGATTGATTCGGAAAAAATCAATTGATTCGAAAAAAAATTCACGAATCAGCCAATCTGCTTCCTCAGGTCTGTGTGGGTGTGGTCAACCGCGGAAAAAACACAAACACAGAAATCTCAAAGTTATGTTTTAAACTTTCTCTCCATGAAATTCAGTTAAAACAATTGTTAGCTATGTAAAGATAAATTGGACAAATGTCTGGACACACATTACCGTTCAAAGGTTTGGGGTCACACAGACACATTTTCAGTTTCTTCTTAATTCCCTGCATGGAATATTCTTCATCTCTAAGAACAAGAACAGACTGAGAGTTTCACATGAAAGTTCTCTTTTTCTGGCCATTTTGAGAGTATAATGAACCCACAATATTATGCTCAGCTAGCTCAAAGGAAGGCCAGTTTATAGCTTCTCACCAGCATAACTGTTTTCAGCTGTGCTAACATAATTGCACAAGTGTTTTCTAATCCTCCATTAGTCTTTTATGATGAGCAAACACAATGTTCCATTAGAACACTGAGTGATAGCTGCTGGAAATGGGAACGCCCAACACACTGGTTTATTCTCGCTCGCATTAATACACACACACACACACACACACATACACACACACACACACACACAGACACACACACACACACACACAGACACACACACAGACACACACACACACACACACACACACACACACACAGACACACACACACACACACACACACACACACACACACACACACACACACACACCAGTGTGAGCTTCATCAGGGTCATGACGGCTGTTCAAGTGTTGTTGTTTTTTTGGTACCCGGAGCTTTTCCAGAGGTCTCCATGATGTTAACCCTGTAAGAAAATACAGTTTAAAACAAGACTTTGGTTTGTGTGTAACATGTTCTTCTCTTCAGACACATGGTTATGAGCAAAGCCACGGTTAGCCGTGAAGATCTAATACACTAATCCTGAACATTAGCGAGGACGTCCTTTAAAATGCTGCTTTGTCTTCCTCACTTGTGTCCTCCCCTTGTGTCCTTCACTTGTGTCCTCCCCCACGTCTCCTTGTCGTGCAATCTCCTCATTTCCTTCCTCTTTGTTTATTTGCCACCTTCATTGCTTTCTGTGGAGCAACAGAGTGGTTGGCGGTCCTGAGCTCCGAGGTCGTAAACGCTGCTTCTCTTCGTGAAGACGCGCTGTGATTGTTTGTCTAAATTGGGTTTACCTTCATATCTGCATGCAGAATGAAGGTAACGCTGTGGAGAGGGAAATTGGGAAGAAATGAAAGGTGGAGAGAAATAAGGAGAGCCATAAAGGGTGGAAACATTTCAGAGGAAAAGAAAATGAGATATTAAAGTTGAGATGAAAGCTGGCAGCTTGAAGTGCGGAGCTCTTACCGTCTCTCCAACAACCCAGAGCTGCTCCGTGTTATTGGATTTCAGAAATAGCGCTCGGATTCTCTCAGAGCAAAGGACCCCAAAGTACTAACACACAGGAGACAGCACCACGCGGTACACGTTTATGAAGTCACGTTTCATGGCTCTGAATCTTGCAAACTGAAAATAACTGGCACTGCCACTCACCAAGGAGGGCGGAGCTTAAGGTGCTGGAGACGGGAAGAATGAGCTCTACATTTCAGAGGCGGATCCACAGTGGTGTCGCACGTCTAAGTGGCCGGTGGAAAGGCTCCTGAGAGTTCATGACGACTACGTCCTTCAAACTTCCAGGATGAGTCCTCGTCTGGGAAAGGAACAGAAAAGACAGGCGTGTGTCATGGAGGCCGAGGGACGGGGAGATCTTTAGCGCTAAAAGAGGAGCGTAGACATTGTTGCTCAGCAGCAGGAATCCACTCATCAGGACCGTGACTCAGAAACCGCTTGACGCCTCATGAGAGGTTACGGTCGTACGGCTCAGTCAGAACAATGTGTGCTGGGATCCAGAGAGACTCGTCTTGAGTCATTTCACTGAAACTGTGTTGATCTTCAAAGAGAAAGTTCCAATCAAAACGCCACGCGGAAATGCACTTTATACCCAAAGTGCTGATGGGGGTAGATGTGGTGTGTGTGTGTGTGTGTGTGTGTGTGTGTGTGTGTGTGTGTGTGTGTGTGTGTGTGTATGTGTGTGTGTGGTGTTGTAGCCTCGACAACCCTTCTTCAGAGCAGCAATTCTATCTTCACACATACGTTCTTATCACTACAACCATAGAACACACACACACACACACACACACACACACACACACACAGACACACACACACACACACACACACACACACACACACACACACACACCACTGAGTAACAGTCTCCTGTGATTACATTGTGTCGCTCTCCCAGGACTTACACACACACACACCAACACACACCTGACTGCGACCAACTAATTGCCTCCTGTGATTACATTGCATGTTCCCCCGAGACCTACACACACACACACACACACACACACACACACACACACACACACACACACACACACACACACACACACACACACACACACACACACACACAATGCATTTTACTCAAAGGAATAATCTCTGGCTGCTATTTAGAGTGAGCGACTTCCCTATAACTGGATTACTGCTGCTGCCTCGGGGAGATAGAGCTGCCGGCTCAGGAGGCTTTCCAGGGATGGGAACGTCCGGAGGAGGCGGGGTCAAATCCCACCTTGATGTCAAGTCTCAAATTTGAAAGATCTTATTTAGATACGTCGGAGTCGGGTCTCTGAGGGCATGTCCCCGACATTCGACCAAAAAGAGGCCCTCGGTCACATTTTATGCTGACCGTACAAACAGTTACACGTTCACTTTATATTCATGTGTATATTCATGATTCCAGCTGGGGACCGGCTAGAAGCAGCACTTCACCCGAGTAAAAGGTCTTCACCACTTGCTCACATCTTTGATTGCTTGATTGGCTCCAGAGATGTGATGGTAGTTAGGCAGACCGACACTTTTGGTCCAGGCTGAAATATGTCATCAACCATTCTCTGTCCCTCATGCCGCCATGGGGTCGACAGGTGTGGCTTCAAGCCAAATATCTTGACATATATCCAATGGGATGCCATACACATTTGGTACAGGTGTCCATTGTCTTGAGAGGATGAATCCTCCAAGACTCTGGAGATTACTTGACCTCTTATGTAGCCACCAACAGGTCAACGTTGTCTGCGTCTCTCAACATTCATTCAATGGATTGAAACATCATTTGGTTTTCTACACAATGCATCCTATTGACTTTGGTGATCCCCTGATTATTATTTTCCCATCTAATTCTCCCATTATGTTGACCTTTCTGGGTTTTATGATCTGCTCAATGTCATTATGGGTCATTACATGGGTCATGTGCCGGCCTCCGTTATCCAGGACACAGACCTAGGCTCAATTATGTAATTAGAGTTGACGTCAGCGTGCGACATATTATTGATGATTGTTGGTCTGTCGGTCGCCTGACCCGATCCATCTCCTTTACAATAACACAGATGCATTGCACTTAAACTTCTATTACATACAATTGTAAAACTCTGCATTTATATATATAAACAACACCCTTGTTGTACAATGACGGCACAAAGCTAGAACAAATACATCCGTACAGTGTTGCCTACTTTCTGGTCCTACAGTCCTTTGGGCTCGATGGTTCCATCCACACACATTTGGCTGTATAAACTCGGGATTCAAAATATTTGAACTTTTGCAGTTAATTGAAAACTGTGGAGCCCATATGGGCTCTATGGCAGATATTGCTATAAAAACTGTATAATTCACTTCTTCATTTACTCATAACTAGTAACATATAGGCTGATATTTACACATATTAACACACAACTCACATTATACTCTTTTATTATAACACAACATTATTCAAATTGCCCTAGTGGTTGCAGAGATACACCTTCTTTAGTTTGGGGATGACATTTCCGAGCAGAGGCCTAACAATAGGTGGGTTGTCAAAGGGTTACGTTTTATTGTAGACATCTTTTCATGTGACATGTGAACGCATGTCACTACAAGTGAAGTTCTAACGGTCCCTCTGTACATGTGCTTGTATGAATGTTGCATGCAGTTGGCAGCATATATATCTACATATTGACATCCTTCTTTTCAGAGACAAAATAATAATTGCTGTTCCCATCGTCAGTTGTTTTTTAGTGACACAGTTTCTGCATCCACAATGCTTTAAGGATGGTAGAGCTGAAGAGCCGTCAACCCTCTCGGGACGCACAGAAGAGGAGCAGCAGTCATTAATCACTGAGATATGAAAAATACATCATTCCGACAGACAAGCCTACACAAACATATGGTAGATATTGACGGGTAACCAAACAGGAGTGGAGGTGGGAGTAAACAACAAGCAGGCAGCAGCAGTGCACCATGGGAGGGATGAATGAGGCGCTGACAGTTGAGATAACCCCTAAGTGACTGAATCATCATTTCATGTTGTGTTTTGGTCCTTTGTGCTCACTCATTCTCAGCTTTGGGGATGACTTTTGTTCATGTTTTGACATCTTGATTTAATCAGGAAGGACAATATGAACAATCATTTATAGATAGAGGATTAACAATGTTATTTCTGGTACTTCCTGTGGTGAACATGAATGTTTAAGGCAACCCATCCAGCAGTCTGGGCCAAAGGGAGGACCAACAGGTTTAGCAACTACTTGGACGTATCTTCATACAAGGATTCGTATGATATAAGTCAGCACACAATCAATCAATCAATTTCCACAATCAAAATAAACTACTGTCCTTCACAAGAAACGACTCGGTTAGGGTTGAGGAAACACAACTAGTTGGTTAGGTTTCCTAAAAGATTGGGAAATACCGAGTTATCCTTATGCAACAAACCTGCTTGGTTAAGTTCAGGAATAGATCCGTCCTTTGGTTTAAAATAACCATGGAAGTACCGTCACTGAAGTTAAAATACATTAATGTTGCCTTCCCGTTTCTCTCCTGGCTGAAAGATGGGGGTTTGGCTTTAGCCAATAAGGTGAGAGCTGGGTGCACTTAGGTCACCGGCCACATTGAGGCCAAGCCCTCTGCAGTAGGATGCTTCTTGAATGCATCCTGAACAGGAAGCAGCGGTCGTCATGTTCATGCTTTTCACTGAGGTGGCTTGTCAGAATAGCAATGCAAAAAGCCTAAATACATCCCGACTGAGAAGCAGAAGTTGGATTTGAAGAAGGAAGCCGACCTCTTATGAATAATTCAGACGGAGTCCAAAGTGCACTTAGCCATAAATAGACAATAGCATAACTGCTCAGCTAACGCTGGATGGAAGCATTGGCGTGGGTTTTGGGTTCTGCAGATTCTAGCTTTAATGGTGACCTGACATCATGAGGGTCACCATTCACTGAAGTATCCGAGAATAACTTCTCCTGTCTTGGAACCGTCGCCTCCAAACCAAAGCAAGGCGTCCTGAGAACATGAGACAGCTGAAGGAACCCCAAGCAACAGCTTCTGGGACACACCATGAGCCCGTGTTGGATCTGGGAGATGAGAGGTTGACAACACGCGGAACAAACAGTCAACAGCAGCGCAGCAGGAAGAGGAGGAGTGAGGGTGGAACCGAAATGAAGCCGCTCGCTTGCAGTGACAGATGCAATAGGTGTCTTTTTATTTTTATGGATCAGCTGTTGAAAGGACTTCATGTTTTCCAGAAGGAACCAACAGATTGTCAAACTAAGACTCTATATGTACCCAAAACAAAGAGTTTCAACTTCCAACATTGGTTCAATTAGTTTTTAGGTTCATTTCCATGTGTTGCAATTCAACATTTCATTCACTGAGGATTTCTTTTGGTCGGATGCATGTTCATAGAAGTAGTAACAAACACAGGTTATTCTCGGGGTCTCAGACAGCGGAAACCCGACTGTGCATTCATTCATCCTCAGCGGATTTATAACAACCTCTGTCTGGAAGAGGTATTATGAGTAAGACTGTGAGAGGCACATGGAGGGAAGAACACTGGCTGAAGGCTTCAGAGGACGGCAGCGAGGGCGGGGAGGAGATGCTCCAAAAGGACCAGGATGTAGTTTGGAGATCACATTCCGGATTCCTGATTTATTTTTTGGTCACATCTCTTTTGTAAGCACCTGGCAGTGGTTCCTCCTTCATGTGTGTTTTCCTGGCGGCCTCATTGCCCTTTCTGTCCCTGTGTGCATCGACAGGCCTCAGATCCCTTTCCTTCATCCCTACGCTGTGTCCTTCTCCCTCATCCCACTGCTTCCTAGTCTCTAATAAATCACTGACGGCCTCCAGCGTATCATCACCAGAAATGTTATTTTGTTTTTAAATGCCACCCTTGGTTGGAAGTCGTGCTGCATCGCGGCCGTTGAACTCCAGCCAAATGACATGGGATTGTTCATCAGCACTGGCCAGCGGTGCAGCAGGGAGAACAGCCGAGAGCAGAAGAACACACACATGCAAATAAACAAAAAGGTAGACTTACATTCTCTACGAATAAAACTAAAACAGGACAGTTCTTGTATGAATATTTTAGCAATTTACCAGGAACAAAAAGCACAAACAAAGTTATATACTTCAAAGGAAATGAAAAACAAACTACAGATACCCCTCCCCTCCACCCTGACGGGCCCTAGGTACATTCCAAATGGACCCCTCCTGTATTTGGCTCCGCTGTAAAAGATTGTGGTTGTGGGTTCAATAAAGTACTCTTTCATTTGAAGCTGGAACCCAAGGCTGGAATCAAACCCCCGGTGCTGAAACCTCATTGTTCTCATGCAGGTGTTCTAATGCTGGTTTCTCCATTCCTGTCTATCCTAACCGCCCCGGGTCTCTTGACATGTGAGTGCAGTAAACCTCACACCAGGGCACTATTTTATGTATTGCTCCCCTCCAGCCTTTCTTTCCGTCAGTGGACATGTGGACGTCGCTTCCTGCCGCTTCACAAGACCCAATCCTAAAGGATTACACATGTAGTGGGGTGTGTCGGGTCCACCACATGTTCTCCTGCTCGTGACCTTTCACTGAATATATATTGGAACATTCCCAGTCACCGGTATCAAGCTGTGCGTGTGTGTGTGTGTGTGTGTGTGTGTGTGTGTGTGTGTGTTCACTCAGGGATCAGGAAAGGTCCATCACACACACGGTGAGATTGGAACTAGCACTGATTTTTCTTCTCGTTGCCCTGGCTATCGTCAAAACATTCGACAGCCATAAACACTGTGAAACATCTTGGTGGCTCTACATCATCATCATCATCATCATCATCATCATCATCATCCTCATCATCATCATCATCATCATCATCATCATCATCATCATCATCATCATCATCATCTCCATCTGTCACAAGGGCCACAAGTCACTTTAGTTTCATTCAATTTAAGCTCTGCATATAAAGCAGTTCTTCACTTGGTTCAGTCCACTCCTTCCTGGTCAATACCTTCGTACACCTGAATGAGTAACCACATGTAACCCAGTGGCAGGCCGTGGATTCTCTACCTGCGCTTCAGTGGATCAGCTGTTTAACAGCTGGGCGCGTCCCAACGTGTACCACGTCTCTACGGGGGGCTACCCCATCTGTAATTATGTGTCCTTGCTGCAATAATTCATATTTTATACCCACTGAATTTTCCAGTCAGATTTTGTTAGAAAAGGAAAGCCACTTTTCCCAGCATGCCCAGCACCAAACAAGAGGTTAGCTTGGTAAACTCGTTTAGTGGCCCTCAGGAGTTGGTGGAGACCACAGCAGCTAGAGGAGAGAGAATAGAAGTTAATGCTAAATGTGTGTTCCGTTTACCAGTGGAGGAAACGTTTAAATTCCACACTTCATTATTATTTTAATGATATCAAAAGTCTTTAACCTCTTAACGTTCTGCTGTCACGAGGGCGTCCATTTCAACTATACACTGTACATTCCGTTCCATCTATTTATAGTTCGGTATGAGTGCCATATGTTTCTGGAAACCTACGATTCTTGTGATTCCAGCTGTTCACTCTGTTTCAAGATCAGACCACCACAGCAGCTACAATCAATACTTTTGTGAGACAACAACAAACAAACAAACGATTTGAAAATCAAGACAACTCACCGATGACGCCTCATATTGATCCATAAATCCATAATATTCCAACAAAAACGCCGTTGTTACGTCGTAAAGGTCCAATAAAAATAAATCCCATAAAAGATTAAGTCCAAAACACGTGATTACATCCATAAATATCCACCAACTGGCGTTTTTCGTCAAATTTTACAGGAATGTTAAGAGGTTAATACATTTTCTAGCAGTCTCTGAATTTATCTTTTCGCTTAGCGATGAGATGGGAATCTGAATATTGAATATTCTGCCATAACAATTATCTAAGGCAGCAGTCTTCAAATAGGATTACATATCAATCAATACTTTGGCTCTTGGGGAAATTCTATCAACTCATTGTGATGCTCTGGACCCTGATCTAAATATGTCAGCACCACCTGTGATGCTGAGACTTTATCTTGAGAAATCTCATCCGGCGTGTGGGTGAAAGAATCCGCCCTCTGGAATGAAACTGGATTGTTGTTCTGAAAAATCTGAAGAGCAACTGCTTTCCTTTTAAAATGTCTGAGGACGTTGGATAACTGCAGAGAGAGAGAGAGAGAGAGAGAGAGAGAGAGAGAGAGAGAGAGAGAGAGAGAGAGAGAGAGAGAGATAGTACATTATTGTGCTCAGCTCCAAGGACACTACTGACATTGTGTCTTCATCCTCTGTCACGACTCATCAGTCTGATAGAGTCTCTTAGTCACCAAGCACACGACATTTCAACAGAAAGTCACAAATCCATAATTCATGCTGAGCCTCATGAGCTGTGCACCACTAGTAGGCGCTATCTGCCTCGTCCACAACGACCAGAAAGACTCACTTAACTTATTAAGGGAATACAACCTTTGTCGCCAACAACAGTGATTTAATGAACACCTTTTTCAACGTGCATAAGCTTTTTCATATTTTTTTTACATTCCACTTCAATGTAGCCAACCCCCGGATGTTCCAGCTGCATCTGTCTGCATCTGTAGAAACACTCAGAGCTTGAGTTGTTCTCTCCAAGAGAAGACGTAGTTATTGCGCTCCTGTCTTATGAAAAGGTGAAGCGGTTGAAAAGGTTTGTGTGTCCGTGTCACTACGTCCTCAAACACTGTCTGTCTCTCTGTCTGTCTCTCTGTCTGTTTCTCTGTCTGTCTCTCTGTCTGTCTCTCTGCCTGTCTGTCTGTGTGTCTGTCTGTCTGTCTGCCTGTCTGTTTCTCTGCCTGTCTGTCTCTCTGTCTGTTTCTCTGTGTGTTTCTCTGTGTGTCTGTCTCTCTGTCTGTTTCTCTGTCTGTTTCTCTGTCTGTTTCTCTGTCTGTCTCTCTGTCTGTTTCTCTGCCTGTCTGTCTCTCTGTCTGTTTCTCTGTCTGTTTCTCTGTCTGTTTCTCTGTCTGTCTCTCTGTCTGTTTCTCTGTCTGTCTCTCTGTCTGTTTCTCTGTCTGTTTCTCTGTCTGTTTCTCTGTGTGTCTGTCTCTCTGTCTCTCTGTCTATCTGTGTGTCTGTCTGTCTGTCTGTCTGTCTGTTTCTCTGCCTGTCTCTCTGTCTCTCTGTCTGTTTCTCTGTCTGTCTCTCTGTCTGTTTCTCTGTCTGTTTCTCTGTCTGTTTCTCTGTGTGTCTGTCTCTCTGTCTGCCTGTCTCTCTGTCTCTCTGTCTGTCTGTCTGTCTCTCTGTCTATCTGTGTGTCTGTCTGTCTGTCTCTCTGTCTGTTTCTCTGTCTGTTTCTCTGTGTGTCTGTCTCTCTGTCTGCCTGTCTCTCTGTCTCTCTGTCTGTCTGTCTGTCTCTCTGTGTGTCTGCCTGTCTCTCTGTCTGTCTGTCTCTCTGTGTGTCTGTCTGTCTGTCTGTCTGTCTGTCTCTCTGTCTGTCTCTCTGTGTGTCTGTCTGTGTGTCTGTCTCTCTGTCTGTCTGTCTCTCTGTCTCTCTGTCTATCTGTGTGTCTCTCTCTCTGTCTGTCTCTCTGTGTGTCTGTCTGTGTGTCTGTCTCTCTCTCTGTCTGTCTCTCTGTGTGTCTGTCTGTGTGTCTTGCCAGTCGACCCTCATCTGCCTTCACGTGTGTTATTTCAGTTTTGCTGTCAGACTTATTTGTATATTTTAAATACTCTGCATGTGTTTATGTGTGTGTTCACAATGCAGCATCATCCTGTCTCCAGCCCGTGTTTCTACTTAACATTTATATTTAACATATATATTAAAACATATATATTTCACATCAGCAGGCCAGGTGTATTTGCTTTGCATGTGTTTTTTACGAGCCTTTGTCCGAATGGTTGTGACAATCCAGTATAAAGGCATCCACTCATAATAATACTCTCTCTTCTTTTATTGTCTCTGCATGCTTTGTAAAGGGTAAATGATGCATAACTTTGTCATTTTAATCTCATATTCAGTTTCAGATGAAACAGCCTATTGTCTAACTCTGGGCATTTACAGGCATATTTTATTAATGTGCACTGTCCCAACCAAATACACACTTAACAGAAACAACATGGCACTTGATCATGAAGTAAATAGACAGTTTCAATGGTAAAGCATAGTACAGTGTTCATACTACTACTATATGTACTACTATATCAAGTATCTGATGATATGGTTTCTCTGGATGGCATCGCTCTGGCATCTACCACCACCGTAAGGAATCAGAAATATTTTTGACCAGGACCTGTCCTTTGGCTCTCACGTGAAACAGATCTCAAGGACTGCCTTCTTTCACCTACGGAGCATCTCAAAGATCCGGCACATCCTGTCTCAACGCGATGCAGAAACATTGATCCACACATTTGTTACCTCAAGACTGGATTATAGTACCATATTACCCCACTAGAGAGCGCATAGTACCATATTACCCCACTAGAGAGCTTATAGTACCATATTACCCCACTAGAGAGCGCATAGTACCATATTACCCCACTAGAGAGCGCATAGTACCATATTACCCCACTAGAGAGTTCATAGTACCATATTACCCACTAGAGAGCTTATAGTACCATATTACCCCACTAGAGAGCTCATAGTACCATATTACCTACTAGAGAGCTCATAGTACCATATTACCCCACTAGAGAGCGCATAGTACCATATTCCCCACTAGAGAGCGCATAGTACCATATTACCCCACTAGAGAGCGCATAGTACCATATTACCCCACTAGAGAGTTCATAGTACCATATTACCCACTAGAGAGCTTATAGTACCATATTACCCCACTAGAGAGCTCATAGTACCATATTACCTACTAGAGAGCTCATAGTACCATATTACCCACTAGAGAGCTCATAGTACCATATTACCCCACTAGAGAGCTTATAGTACCATATTACCCCACTAGAGAGCGCATAGTACCATATTACCCCACTAGAGAGCTTATAGTACCATATTACCCCACTAGAGAGCGCATAGTACCATATTACCCCACTAGAGAGTTCATAGTACCATATTACCCACTAGAGAGCTTATAGTACCATATTACCCCACTAGAGAGCTCATAGTACCATATTACCCCACTAGAGAGCTTATAGTACCATATTACCCCACTAGAGAGCTCATAGTACCATATTACCCCACTAGAGAGCTTATAGTACCATATTACCCCACTAGAGAGCGCATAGTACCATATTACCCCACTAGAGAGCTCATAGTACCATATTACCCCACTAGAGAGCTCATAGTACCATATTACCCCACTAGAGACTTCATAGTACCATATTACCCCACTAGAGAGCGCATAGTACCATATTACCCCACTAGAGAGCTCATAGTACCATATTACCCCACTAGAGACTTCATAGTACCATATTACCCCACTAGAGAGCGCATAGTACCATATTACCCCACTAGAGAGCTCATAGTATCATATTACCCCACTAGGCAGCTTATAGTACCATATTACCCCACTAGAGAGCTCATAGTACCATATTACCCCACTAGAGAGCTCATAGTATCATATTACCCCACTAGAGAGCGCATAGTACCATATTACCCCACTAGAGAGCTCATAGTATCATATTACCCCACTAGGCAGCTTATAGTACCATATTACCCCACTAGAGAGCTCATAGTACCATATTACCCCACTAGAGAGCTCATAGTACCATATTACCCCACTAGAGAGCTCATAGTATCATATTACCCCACTAGGCAGCTTATAGTACCATATTACCCCACTAGAGAGCTCATAGTATCATATTACCCCACTAGAGAACGCATAGTATCATATTACCCCACTAGGCAGCTTATAGTACCATATTACCCCACTAGAGAGTTTATAGTACCATATTACCCCACTAGAGAGCTCATAGTACCATATTACCCACTAGAGAGCTTATAGTACCATATTACCCCACTAGAGAGCTTATAGTACCATATTACCCCACTAGAGAGTTTATAGTACCATATTACCCCACTAGAGAGCTCATAGTACCATATTACCCACTAGAGAGCTCACAGTACCATATTACCCCACTAGAGAGCTTATAGTACCATATTACCCCACTAGAGAGTTTATAGTACCATATTACCCCACTAGAGAGCTCATAGTACCATATTACCCACTAGAGAGCTCACAGTACCATATTACCCCACGAGAACGTTACGCTCACTGAATGCAGGGTTACTTGTGGTTCCCAGAGTGTTAAAAAGTAGGTTGGGGGCTAGAGCTTTCAGTCATCGGGCTCCTCTTCTGTGCAATCAGCTTCCACTTTCAGTCCGGGGGGCAGACAGTCACCTCATTTAAGAGTAGACTGAAGACTTTCCTCTTTGATGGCACTTATAGTTAGGGCTGGTTCAGGTTTATAGTTAGGGCTGTTTCAGGCTTACAGTTAGAGCTGTTTCAGGTTTATAGTTAGGGCTGTTTCAGGTTTATAGTTAGGGCTGTTTCAGGTTTATAGTTAGGGCTGTTTCAGGTTTATAGTTAGGGCTGTTTCAGGTTTATAGTTAGGGCTGTTTCAGGTTTATAGTTAGGGCTGTTTCAGGCTTATAGTTAGGGCTGTTTCAGGCTTATAGTTAGGGCTGTTTCAGGTTTATAGTTAGGGCTGTTTCAGGCTTATAGTTAGGGCTGTTTCAGGTTTATAGTTAGGGCTGTTTCAGGTTTATAGTTAGGGCTGTTTCAGGTTTATAGTTAGGGCTGTTTCAGGTTTATAGTTAGGGCTGTTTCAGGTTTATAGTTAGGGCTGTTTCAGGCTTATAGTTAGGGCTGTTTCAGGTTTACCTGGTCCAGCCCCTAGATATGCTGCTATAGGCCTAGACTACTGGGGGACATCTTAGGATACACTGAGCTCCTCCTCTCCTTCTCTTCCTCTTTCGCTCATCCTTTCCTCTTCTCCTCTTCTTTCTCTCCTTCTGGATACATTATTGTCTCTTCAATCCACATTACGAACTGTTAGACTGTCAGACTGTTTGTGTCCTGGCTCCTCAATGTTGGAATGAGCTCCCCATTGACATCAGGACAGCAACAAGTCTCTACATTTTCCGTCGCAAACTAAAAACACATCTTTTTCGACTACACCTTGAATAGGGAAGGTAGCGCCGTAGGAGCACTTTAGTAGCACTTAGATGGCACTTACTGATAGCACTTTGTAGTTTAACTTCATTAAAGAAATTGTACTTTCTGAGTTTGTACTCATGCTGGAATTGCACTTATTGTAAGTCTCTTTGGATAAAAGCGTCAGCTAAATGTAATGTGCTGTAACTCCGCTACGTTATTCATTCTGGTCACATGACATCTATTGCTTCTGTCCATCCGAGGAGAGGGATCCTCCTCTGTTGCTCTCCTGAAGGTTCTTCCCATCTTTTATTGGGGGAGTTGTTCCTGATCCGATGTGAGGTCCTGGAACAGGATGTCATGTTACAGACTGTAAAGCCCTCCAAGGCAAACTTGTGATGTTGGGCAATTGAAAATAAACTGAATTGAATTGAATTGGATTGAATAGGGGCGTCTTAATTCATCATATTTCACTTCAACAACGCAAATGGTGAACAGCAGATGACAGAGTGCGACTGGATAAAGCATCCTGTGTGTGTGTGTGTGTGTGTGTGTGTGTGTGTGTGTGTGTGTGTGTGTGTGTGTGTGTGTGTGTGTGTGTGTGTTGCTGCCCTGCAGATGTCCGCTATCACACAGATCTAGTAAAAAATAGACACACAGGCAGAAGCATCCCTGTAGCACATTCATGCTCTAACCTCCTTAACCTCATCCCTGACCTTTTCTCCAAAGTAACATCCAATAATTACCACAGAGGATTTATCCTAATCTGAGACCACACACACACACACACACACACACACACACACACACACACACACACACACACACACACACACACAGCCTCAACTCTTCTCTATAGTTAGTTTTTTCCCAAGGAGATAGGGGGGGGGGGGGGGGGTTATTTTTATTTCATTTTTTTGAGAATGGACCGACAGGGTCATCGCGGAGAAAGCGACTAAAACCAGGAGACTATTTTTGGCGGCGGTGAATTGAAGCAATGTTTCACTCTGTTGGCACTGATGTGTGTGTGTGTGTGTGTGTGCGTGTGTGTGTGTGTGTGTGTGTTCACTGTAACACATTTCTGTAGTTTTCACAGTAATATTACCGTATACTGGTAATATATGGCCATATTCTTACTGTAGATTGCCATAGTAACTTGAAGAAAGAGGAACATTTAAAATGTTGTCTGTTCAAGAAAAAAAAAAGAAAAAGTGTTGTTGCTTACAAAACTTTTTTTTTTTACAAACTGAAGAATATTAGTTCAAGATCCTGGGAGGTGGTGTGGGGAATGAGGTCCGGAGTCCAAAAAGAGTTAAACTAATACTTATTTAATAAAGGAAAGCTGACAGACAGCTTATGTTTCCGATCGAGCTGCTTTGCTCCGTGAACACACGGACACGCAGGTCCGGGAAAGAGAAAGTTTTCACCACACGCCTCTATCCTCCCATTGATGGAGCCTAGAGCTCTTCCTATTGGTTCAAAAGTCCAGTCTTAACACTTCTAATCCAGCTACACTCACTCATTGGCCCTCAGTGGCGGAGCTCGTCTTCGTCTTCTTCACTTCCTCTTCAAAAAGGGTAGAGCCTATCGTCTCAAAAGTCAATGTTCAGCTCCGCCCCCTCAGGCGAACAAGAGAACTACAATGCCTTGAAGCAGCAGTCCATGCAATATTCAATATTTGTCTAACATTCATTCACACATTAATTATTCTACAGTAATACAAGTGACCTTCATATGCATACAATTACAAATCCTTCATAATAATATCCCTTATTAATTATCATATTTCATGCATTGTAATGTACATATAATCAATTTATTTTACATAGATGTGCAAGTCCAAATGTGACAAACTAATCTTAAAAAACACTACAAAACTAAAAACAAAATGTAAAATTTGTATTGAAAATGTTGAAATATTAAAATGAATGACTTAACAAAAACTGAAAAACTGCGTCTTCATTTTACAGTATGTAATTATTTTATTGTTATTCATTTACAGTTTTACAGTGAATACAGAGATGCATGTTACAGTCATCTAGGAGTTGCTGTTAACTACCCAGTTACTGTAAAGACAAGTACAGTATTGTAATAACTACTGTAATAACAATGACGGTACTGGATTATTACTGTAAAACTGACTACAGTATTCCATGGGTACTGTGGTTCATTTTACAGTAAGCATACAAGTTAAAGTTCCTAACTTTAGGTATGGACAACAGAACTGCTTGGTAATGTTTGGCTTCAAATGAGTATAATTCTTACTAAGTTATGTGTGCTATCATTGTCACAAGAAAATAACTACATTCGTTGATGCATACGTCTCTCCAACGGTGGTCTGGTGGGGGAACCGGGTAAGGGTCCTGTTAGTTGGATCCACCCCAACCTCCTCCGTCTTCACACAATGTCACCTGACTTCCTTCTTCTGACACCGTCATAATCCTTCCGGTCATAGGAGGTCAGCGCTAAGACAAACGTTATTCATTGATTTAGTTTTTGATTCAACAACTGTATAAGCAGCGCTTTTTCTGAATGTTGAAAAGCAAAGATATATAATGAGAACCATATAACATATAGACACACCATATATTACATTTGATTATGAAACTAATCTTTACAATGAAATCGCCACACAGATGCACTGAATTCATTCTGAAACAGAAATATTGTGAGACAATATATGCACACAAACCAACAGAGTGAAACTCAGTTCGACAGCGTTTGTTGCTGGTCATACATCACTTTCGGAGATGAACTTTTCATAAGAGTTTTGGCATTTGAACAGGGTTATGAGGTCACTCAGGGGGACTTAAACATTATTTAAAAGCGCTCTCTTTAATCACCTTCCTTCATGTGCAATCTTGTTCCAGCCAGGAAGCAAAGGACCTGAAAACCCAAAGTTACCGTCCCAGAAGGCACTTGGATGTCGAGTGGATTTTGCTCACATTGTGAAAAAGAAAAAACCGCATTGGTTGACAGCTGATGTTTATAGTTTTTTAGGAGGGTGTTCATGTCGCCAGGGCTTGTGTCAAGAATGTCAGACTATTCCTCAAGATAAACTTTTCCCCAGACTATGACATCCATTGAGAGGAATGCCCCGTGGACTGTATGTCTCTGCCAGGTCCCTGGTTATGCTCGGCGACTCTTGTGGGCGTGATTTGCATAACACCGTCCAGGGCCTAAAACATGCATAATGGCTTTCAGAGTAGATTAAAAGGCTAAGATTCACAGAAGAGTTCCGCATTACGCCGCATCTTTTTGAATACTCCGTGTACACATCCTCGTCGTGAATCACAGCACGAGACCGTAAACAGAGAATTGTGTCAAATGTAAACACGGTTACAGGCACGGACGGATGTTGAAACACCCTTGATCAACCTGAGTGCTATTATTTCAGAAAGCGAAATGAGAAAAAAATGCTTTTATTGAAAGCGAAGTTGTGACCTTGTAAGATAAAGCGAGTCTGAAGAGCCCTGCTTAGTCACATCAGTGCTTTGAGCAAACTGTGAATGCTAAGGTGCTAACACGCTGCTAACACATTAGCACGACCTATGCTGAACCACCTTTGCTGGTCCTGTCCACACCGACTGGACGCTGAGATGAATTACCTTCAGCTTTGTTCAGCAAAGCAACATGAGTGATGTTTCCTGATGCGCTACTTTTATTTGTTTGTGGGACAGGCATCAACTCTCCATAAAAGCAGTAGTTTGATCCAATCAGCTCACTGGATTGGCATCCTGAAGTGCGAGACGATGGTTCAAACAGAAACAGGACTCTCGACCAGGATACCGCTATTTGTGTGCCGTTGTGAAACCAAAAGTGATTCGCTATTTGTCATTTCTGTGCGGGGCATCCTGCTGGTTCTATGAGCGCCATATGCCTTCAGGTAAAAGAACCGCAACAACCTTTTGCAATGCTCGACTGTGAGCTGCACGAAAAAGATGGAGTTTCACTCGCTGAGAGAGATAAAGAGCGGTGAGACAGATAGAAGGCAGGTGGTTATGCTGCAGAAACGAGGACTTGAAATCCTGGTTTAGCCCATAAGACAGAAGAAATGATGCACTTGGACATCAGGCCATTGAACTGACATACTGCACTGAGCAGCCTATGGCTACGGAGTGCAGTAGGAGTGTTGGTAGAGATTGAGCTGGTGACACGTTCTCATTACCTTGTCCACACTACTTACAGCACACAGCCTGATATTCAGATTTTGAATGAGGTAAAAAAGCAATTGGTCTGATAACAAAACCAAGAATGCTTCTATCCAATGGCAGAATGAGGAGTAACGCCAGTTTTGTAGCGGATAATGTCTTTACCTGAACCTACTAGCTGTTACATCAATTGGGTGAATGAATGTCAATGGTTTCATTGTCAATGGCAAAATCTAGAGAATTACTGGCAAATGTAACAAACCCATAACATAAGCTAGCACTTTTCAGATTCAGTGAACATGTTAGTTAGATCACTTGGGTGCTTGTGTCCAATGAACCTGTCATGTTGGCTGCAGGTGGAAATGTAAGGGCACAAGGACATGATATCAAAACGGATGCAGCCAAAGGTGTTGCAGCAAAGCTAAAAGAAGGGCAGGGTTGTGACTTATACTCATGTTTTGCCATAAAGAAAAGGCTTAGTAGAAACAAAAAGAGCATCAAATTCAAGCCCGTCCTTGACTGTTGACATGCACCAGGAGGTGGCTGTGTGATTTACCCATCGGAGATATTCAAGTTGGTGCATTGCAGTAATACACAGTTGGATAGATGGGGTTGGAGCTTATGGGGGTCATCAAGCCTTCGGTCCTCACTGGGAAAGGGAAATCCATTTCTAATCGCAGGACTGTGCAGGACTTCATGTCCTGGTGGCCCTCTGGGTGCCAGAGCAGAGCCCTTCCCCCGGGAGGCCAATCTGTTTCCCCTTCAGTGGGAAAGTGGCTCGCTCAACAATGCTGTGTTCTATAGAGCGTCTCCTACAAAGACTTCTGAAAGAATGAATCCAGGATTATGGCAAACATGTTTTCAGACAGTTTCTCATACAGCAGCATTTACTTTATGATGTTCATATTGATATTTTAGCATCAGTAGCCAATTTCAATGAATGCTGATATTGTTCGGCTGTATGAATCAATTTTGAATTATAGTACATATATAGTCAGATTGTGTGGAAGTCTATTATAAATTGACTATATCTCACTTACATCCATTGTTTAACATAATAATGTGGATTAGAGCCTCTGCAAGAAGAAGGATTGTGGAAGCATGCCGTACATAACGCTGTATAGTAAAAGAGGAGCATTGCATTGATACAGGTTGGTATGATCAGGTGGATGGAGCCAGACAAGATGAGGTATTACCATCATGGTCGTTTGGACCCATCAAGGAATGGATTGTTGAGACCTGAGAATATCACTCACTATAACCAAAGTGATTAGGAGCATCTTTATTTCTCACTGTCTCACTGTGAGAACCAACACCAAAGGCTCATCGTTAGAATGTCCATAAAACACACCCTGACGCTCAGCTATCTGTGTTTGATGAATCAGTTAAACGTTGATGACTTCACACATGATGCGGTCCTCTCTCATTATAGGGTTGTACATTGGTGGCCAGTATCTCAGAGGACTTTCAGAAATGCTGAAAACATCGTTAGTGTCTGAAAGCATCTGTTTCATGGTGATCTCACCCTGATCTTGTTTAGTATTCACACCGTGGTAAAGTCAAGTCAAAGATGACACCAGACCAGGTCCAGCTACAGCACATCTCTCTACTCAGTGCAAACCAGACTCAGTCCTCCAGGCCTCCATCCACCGGGATGTGCAGGTCCAGTCGGGTAGAAGCTCCAGCATCTGAACGTCTGAATATCTCTTATGTAACTGACCCTCATCAGATATCACTCTCTCACTCCCTCCATGCCTCTCTCTCTCCTGGCTGCATCAGTGTGGTGAGAAGGAGTGAACCAGGAGCATATCAATGTCTGCTTGAATAAATGATGAGCCAGATGTAGAGGAACGGCACATCTGTGGGTTTCTCCTCTTGTCTCCTTGAAAAGCCCGTTATCGTTGAACGGATTCCACAATGGCTGACTATGGCTGGCATCATTTATGATTCCTGTTTATGGCAGAGGCTTAAGTGTAGTTAGACATTACTGAATGAACCGCGTGCTGTCGGTCTGAATAAAGGCACGAAATGACTCAAATGTTGTAAAAAAAAAAACTGGGGGCCGGCGGCCATGAGGAGAAGAAAAAAATAATACATTTATATAAACATATATATATCATAGTGTGTTTAGTCTGGGCATATTTTCATCACTGCAGTTCCCAGAATAGTTTGAGGGAAGCAGAGTGTTCAGAACTTTTCTGTCGATCTCAGGATATTCTGCCTTGATTGGTAGCAGGAGAGAGAACGAATGCCACGCCAGACACACACACACACACACACACACACACACACACACACACACACACACACACACACACACACACACACATGCCTGTACCTACAAAGTGTGGCGGTTCAGACCTACGTTACCATTCGTTGGCCCTGCTAATCAGTCAGAGTGAGGTACAGGTTCACGTCTCCATGAGCCTGGACACACACACACACACACACACACACACACACACACACACACGGTCCATGCAATCCTCCCTGATTCCCCGGGCGAGCCCCCGGCGGAGCCGCCCCTTGTCGTGTTCAGGTCAGTGTTTCTCGAACACGACCCGCCACCAGGAACCAGAAGCTTTGATTAATCCATTAAACTGTCATGAGCTTGTTTTGCAAGACCGCAACCGAGAGGCGATCCACACGTTCACACCCACGCTCTGTGAGCACACACACACACACACACACACACACACACACACACACACACACACACACACACACACACACGTACACACACACACACACACACACACCAGTATTTGATCTGACCGGCTGTTGTTTACTTGATATCCTTTACAGTGGAAGTGGATCCTAAAAAGGAACCGAGCAGATCACCTGTTCTTCCTCTAGCATCAGGTGATACTGTTTAATTATGTGTGTGTGTGTGTGTGTGTGTGTGTGTGTGTGTGTGTGTGTGTGTGTGTGTGTGTGCGTGTGTGTGTGTGTGTGAGTGTTGGCATGCATGTATGAGGTGTTGTATCATACTGAACAATACAGAGGGTAATTAATTGACTTTCTTATGTGTCTTTGTAGCCACACCTCTCCCCGCCTGTGTGTGTGTGTGTGTGTGTGTGTGTGTGTGTGTGTGTGTGTGTGTGTGTGTGTGTGTGTATGTAACCTACTCCCTCCCTCTTAATGAGACCTCAATCTCATTAAGACGCCTGTGAACTTTCTAGAATGTCACAGCCTGGATACCTGAAGCCACTGCGGACACACACACACACACACACACACACACACACACACACACACACACACACACACACACATGTTGTTCTTCTTGAACTGCTTCCTGTATATTGTTCAGCCTCGATGAGTCGGGGGCTTGAAGGCGTCACTCTGCAGCGCTGCATGAATAGATTAGTTTTCGGAGAAAATAATCACCGTGAATCTCCAATATGCATTGTATATTATATATTATATATTATATATTATATGTTATATATTCATTTGGTAATGCTCCGTCTGAACCAACCAGTCCCTCTGTTCTGCCCGGTGCTCGGCCGGCGGTTGTAACTTGTGGGACTGAAATGAACTCACAATGAAACCACGCTCCTCCTGCTGGAGGACGAGTGTTTTCTCTTGCTGAGCAAACTGGCGTGGCTTCCATGAAACACTGCGTTGTGTCTGAACGTTTCCCACGGTCATGTGATCGCTGTTCTCTGAACACAAACATCTCTGAAATCAGCTCACCGGTGCTCATGTTCTTACTGCACACAGTTAGGAAACCGCAATCAGACAAAAGTTCTTATTAAGTTCATGACCACAAGGTCACACCATGTTATTGTATTGCATTACACAGGCCTGTGTATTAATACGGTATGTGTGAGTCTCAGGGTTCTCATTCTGAACACAAGGCTTGAGGTTCCATACTGTAACACCTGCATGCTTAGAGAATGGAGCGCTTCCTTTTCATTGCAGATTTAAATGCAGGAGGTGAAGGACAAAGACTTCAACCCACATGTACGTTCACCCGTTCCTCAAAGCCTTTTTGAGAATCAAAGGAAGCCGAGAGGCTCCGCCTCTAAAGCCTCTGTCGAGCTTCAGAATGCGGTTTGTTCTACAGCGACTTCATTTACATAATATTTACAGACACGGTACAGTAAAGCAAACGTGCACACACACACACACACACACACACACACACACACACACACACACACACACACACACACACACACACACACACACAGGTTTCTGTGTGATAGTTCGCCGCCCTTCAAACAAAACAATCCATCATCTCTCTGTAACCCTGCACTGACAATATCAGCTGACTCCTTCACACACACACACACACACACACACACACACACACACACACACACACACACACACACACACACACACACACACACACACACACACTGGTTAGTTGACAACACCCCACTTGTTGGAACACAATCTGTGTGTGTGTGTGTGTGTGTGTGTGTGTGTGTGTGTGTGTGTGTGTGTGTGTGTGTGTGTGTGTGTGTGTGTGTGTGTGTGTGTGCAGGCCTGAGGGAGCCAATGGGGAGGAGCCTTGAACATGCATTATTTCTGGTGACCATCAGGGGGCGACAATGCGGGCGTCGGCTCTGGATGCTCCGTATCCTCCGTTACTATTCCAGCCTCGCCGGCTCGGGGAGATGTGATTACAGCTCTGCAGTCAGTACTGGAGAGTACGAGGCTGAGGTAAATAATTGATAAAGATTCAGCTGTTTGAAGGCCTGAGCGACTTGACTGTCGGCCCCAGAGGCCCAGAGACCGGGTTCAGACTTCTGCTCACACCAGAAGTCCACGTCTCCGTGTGTCTGTTGAGATCCCGTTCTTTGTTAAACTATCGGTAGGGACATATGCAAACCTGCCCTCCTGGAGTCAAGATAGATTTTGGACTTCAACGGTGTAGAAAGATAATTTCGATCGAGGCCTTTTTGACTAACTCTATGTTTGGTTGCCTTTTGTTAACTTTACTCACTTGTGTGGTTTCTCTCCTCATGCCCTGTCACATCTGCTTTTATCTCCCCCTCCTTCCCTGTGCCTCCGTCGCTGCTCTCCTCTGCTTTTGTTTCCTCCGTCTCTTAACCTCCTCAGCTGATCTAAGGTACCACGACAGCTATTGAAACCTGAGGGATTAAGTCAAACTATTTTAGTGCATGTGTACCACAATATCCCACCAAAGAAGCAGGTGATGTGAGGTAGAAAGACAAGGTAATTTCATCTTGGGGGCGTGAGTCTATTTTCAAATCACAGGTCTTCCAGGCAGGGAAAACAGACACAGCATGAGGTCCAGGAACGCTCGTATCCTCCACCCACACATGTGAAGAGAGAGCCGTGTCACAGCTACTGTTGAGCTATTCTCACTCTCAGGAAGCCAGAGGCACCTGAAGGCAACACCTGAGGACGAGGCATTGTCTCGTCTGTGTGTGATATGAAGGGCCGTTCCCATCACTCAAGAAGAGCCCATGAATAGACTGACATGCCTCAACAACTGCTGGATAGGTTGCCATAAAGAAACTGTGTTCAGACAAGTGTGGTCCCCAGAGGATGAACCCCTAAGTCGTTGACGACACCCTTACTCATCTTCTATCGCGCCAACATTAGTTTGGTTTATTGGTTTTCTTTATTACAGTGTTGACAACTTTTGGATAGATTGCCATGCTACTTGGCGTGGACATTAGCATTCCCCAGGTGGTGATTGTTCATGTGAAGCCATCATCAGGTCAGCAATAATACTCCAAAGTGACCGCAGTTCAAGTCTCTGCTACAAAGCTCCTGGGATACGATCGCACCGGAGCCCTTAGCGGTTAGCTTCTCAGCTAATTTGAGCCTCTCGCAGATATTACTCTTTGACCTGAAGCCCACGATATCCTAAGTCATTTATCAGTGTGGTTTTATTTTAGCATTGTGAAGCAAGTAGATCCGATAGGATGGAGAATACATCATGACGCATTCTAAATAAATGTTGTACATTTGCATGGCACATCTAAGAGGTTGCTCTTCCCCATCATTTCTAGTAACTTCATGAATCAAATGCATCGTCTCCTGCTAGGTCTCAGTGTTAAACCATCAAAACCTTCCCAGTGTCTTTATTTTTAATCGGCTCGTCTACTTAGAGCCAGACAGCTCATCCGTGGTGTCTCGACTAAGACGTTTTTAATTCTGTAATGTTGGAAACATTTAAACGAAAACACTGACGGTTGTTCAGGCTCTACTTCCGCTGTGACTTCATCAAAACCTTTTGCAGAAACTACACAAACGTGAGCACTCTGCACAGTTCCTCTGGAGGTCAAATGATAATATTGATAAAATATTGGAAGGAACCCAAATCTATGATTATATGGATTCAACCATAGACTGTATGGACTCAGCTTTGAAGCCGGCCTCGAGTGGCTTTTCAAAAATCTCCAATTTTTGTCACTTCTGGTGTGGCTTCTCTTCCCGGCCCTATATTCCACGCTGCGGTTGCCCAACGCAGCCAATAGGTGTGGACCTTTGCTTTATAATGGTACTTGGTCAACTGTATTTTACACATTGACTTGTCATCACAGACAATCAGTTTCACAAAACCAACACATGTTTACAAAAATCTGAATGACCTTAACCAAAACCTTGACCCGTCCAACACTCATCAGTGCATGTACTATGTAAAATACAATAACAGGACATATTGATGGAGAAAGCGAGAGGCGGGTCAGATGCATTGTAGATTCTACAGTTGAATCAATGATGGTATCAGGAGGGCTGCTTCCGAAACCAATAGGTTTTAATCTAACTAGAATTTTTTAATTTATATGCCGCATAATTCCAATGATTTCTGATACCGAATGATTCCTCATCTGAAGTCAAAGCACGCTGTCCAAATACTTCTGACTGCACATGTTACTGCCTTAGTTCCTCTACAGTCTCATGGAAGGAAGGAAGCCGCATTACATCACAATATTATTCTGCAGAGCGTCTGTTACTTCATGCACACCAGAACACAAGTCTCATGCTGAGTTTAGAGAAACTGTTTCTCTAGGTCCATGTTTAAATACACTTTTACCCTACATTGTCAGTTTGTGTCACCTTCACTTATGTTGACGAATAGCGGAAAAATACGAGGAAAACAATATTTTACTTTCTTTTAGAACAACAGGACACACTTGTTTTTGAAGATTTAAAAGCACCTTCAAAAAAAAAAAAAAAAAGGACGTCCCACAGGTAACGCCTTGGGCTACTTTGTATTTCTGACAAGGAGACAGACAAAAAGAAAGGGCGGATGGAGAAGGGAAAGAGAGGGGGAAGTAGAGAGAGAGAGAGAAGTAGAGAGAGAGAGAGAAGTAGAGAAAGAGAGAGAGAGAGAGAGGGAGAGAGAGAGAGAGAGAGAGAGAGAGAGAGAGAGAGAGAGAGAGAGAGAGAGAGAGAGAGGGAGAGAGAGAGAGAGAGAGAGAGAGAGAGAGAGAGAGAGAGAGAGAGAGAGAGGCAGCTAACCGACGAACCAGGTTTGTGCCGGAGTGCATTACAATAAGACTAATTAAGAACATTTTTTTTACAAGACTTTAGAACTTACCAGTGGTGGCCGTCAGGGCCTGCTCAGCCTTCTCTGCTGGCCTAAACAGTCACAAAGTTATAAAATAATGTAATTGTTTTTCACAAATGTATTATAATGATTTTTCCCTATTAGCTTATTTTCTCATTGCACAGCTCCTGTCTTCCTCTGTTGCTCTGCTTCTGGCCTGCAGCGCTGCTTCTAGTGCAACTGGTTTTAAGGAGAGCTCTTATCCAATCAGATTTCACCTCTGTGTCTCTATGGAAGCAGAGGCCTTCTAGCTGGCCTTTGCAGATTAAAGTACATGTGGACGTTATCGTTGATTGTCATAGTCTTCAACCAATCAGATATTTAGTTTGACATGCTGGCCGTATCTTTGACGTGCCAGGGCCTGCGAGGTGGCCTGGAAGTACGTCAGCCGTAACATGCGCTGTGATTGGTCAGTGGGCCAGCGTGACTTCTGTCAACAGAAAGCTAGCTAGCTGCTAGCAGAACTCAGTAGCAGTAAGAAGAGTTCAGGCTGAAACAAGAGAAGTTATGACATGTTTAGTGTTTTGCTTGCTGTATTTCTTTTAACACTCAATGGCTGAAGGAGGAGGAGAAACGGACTTGGTGATGGATTTACTGACGAGGCTCATGGGCATGGTACTGGAACTGAAGCGCACCGATAAACTGTACAACCGCGTCATGGAACTGTTTGTTAACAAAGAGAGGAGGATGGACTTTGTCTGTTGTTTAAGTGAATGCAAATCCTGTCGAGAATGCTTTTACATGATATCATGATATTATGCTGTTCTCAGTCATGATAGTCATGATATTATGCTGTTCTCATATTTCCAGGGAGACCCTTCCAGAGGCCCTGTGTCCAAAAGGTTTTCTAGGGAGTGCTACCAGGCCTTGGTCCGTGGATCTGAAGGGACTAGCTGTACTGTTTGAGGATAGGAGTTCTGTAATAGTAGCTTGGGTCGAGACCTTGCAGGGCTTTAAACACAAACTGAAAAATCTTGTCTGGAATTTGATACCGAACAGGGAGCCGGGGCAAAGATGCTAGTACAGGAGAAATATGTTCCTTTTTTTACGTTTGCACAGGAGTTTGGCAGCAGCAGGATTCTGGAAGGCGGATTTGCTCAAGCTGATCTGACAACTGTGTTAACCTGTCTATCAAATGCAGATTTTTGCATCCGGTGAGATGTGATTGGATCACTGATTCAGGGTCTGGGCAGCGGTGCTGGAAGAGTTTGGATGGCGATGAAGTAATCATGAACCAAGAAGTGTAATGCGGGGTTGATGGGTCAATCAAAAAACAGGAGAACACTGTCCATGGGGGAAAAATAAATACAAATCTACGTTATTTTATTTGTCACGTAATTTACGTAGCGCCACTTTATTTTGAACCCAAAACAGGATCCAATCCGAAACCTAACCAAGTAGTTTTGTTGCCTAAACCTAACTACGATGTTTCCTGTGAAGACGGACGTTTATTTTGGAGGAGAAACTTTTAAAATATATCATAGGAACAGTTGTATAAGGATGCTTCCAGTCTGGTCATTGGGTTTGATCGGAAGGTACAGCAGAGATTGGTGATTGATATCTTCACAGTTCAAATACAGTTTAAATGGTAAATATCCATTCAGCCACTGTGAACATATCAATATGTAATGTCAAGAAAACTGTCTTCAACAGATTTGAAGGTTTCAAGGAGCATTACATCAGCAGCTATGGACTGTAGGTGGGGGATTTATTTTATATTGAACCAGAGGAACATACATTTAACATTTGGAAGAGATCATGAAACCTTTTAAGGTTCCCTTAATGTACCATACTATGAGTGTATTGTGTGATTATTGTAAAGGAGAATTAGGCTTCTCTGGCTTTCAGCCTTCACAGTCTGTAAAAATAGATCAATATCTACAACCACTGCTATTCATTAATGACCACTTTTGTAATTAAGAATCAATAGCTCTTATATATTTTATGTATTTATTGATTGATATCTTCAGTAAGGTTAATCGCGACATATCACACTTCTGCCCAGACTTACAGGAAAGCAGCTCGCACATCATCCGCACATCTTCTTATTGGTGACGTCAATTTCGTTTGTGGCAATTCCATAAAATGAATCGATTTCAGCTCTAGGTCTGGCTGTTTCACAAGGGACTGGGAAAAAAAATGTAGGTGAATAAGATGTTTATAGAATTGGTATGTCTCAAACCTCTTGACCTTCTTCATGTGTATTAAATAATGCTTCTGTCTTTCAAACAAACCACCGTTGTATGAAACAATGAATGTCAAAAACTACTCAACGGTACATTCCTTTCTGTAAAAATCTCCCAACTTAAAACCCAATTTATATTTGTTTGTACAATAAAAAGCAGATTATCTAAAAAACAACAACTTGAAATCTTCAGTGAAAATGATTTCCAGCTCCAATTATATAAAAAAAGCCCCTTCCATTTGTTTCCATTGCAGGTTCACGTCTCACTTTATTAAAGGAGTAACAATCAAATGATTCAACTTATCGATATCCCACGAGCATCAATACACACACACACACACACACACACACACACACACACACACACACACACACACACACACACACACACACATATATTCATCATAGACATATTGGGAGTTGTTTCCCGCTGAATAATCAAGCGTTCAAAGAGCAGAAATAACCTTGATTCTTTTTCATCAACAGCATCTAATAAATAAAAAACAATTTACTTTCAAAACTGTTTCTTCTTAATCCGTCAAATATGTTTTTTTTATACATTTTATTGTTGAATTATAGATAGTTTCTCTTGGTCCCAGGGTAAATAAACCTGTTCCGTGTGTGTCAGACGATGCCGTGTGTATTATTAAAGGACATGATTGCCGTTTACGAGCAGCTTGACTCTCCTGTCACCGATGGAGGTTCAAGGTTCCTCCCCGTCTTCTGTTTCTTCTTTTTGTCAAATTGTTGCAATTACTCCCAAGGGCAGGCGTCGTTTCAGCTGATAGTCGGGTCATTACTGACTGTAACAAGGTGATGGCGTGTGGGAGCATATCTGAGTGCAGTGTCACTTTCTCTCTCTCTTGCTCCTCTCAACCCTTTCTTCATAGTTCATCTCTCTCACCCCCGGCGTGTTTTGAGCCGTGTCGTGGAATAAATATGAAGGCTTTCAACGTCTAAATGAGCAGGACTTGTACGTTGTTGTTATATTTCCCGGCGAGGCTCTTGGTTGGTTGGTCCGTTCTTCCCGCTCATTGGACAGGTTTGACCTTGGCACAGAAGAAGTATGACTGCAGTGATGTTGATGACCAACAGGAGGTGCTGCTCATATCACACGTTACGTTGTTCAGTAGCCTAGCAACAGTTGCAGCAGTGGGCCTGAAAGCAGTCGCTCGTGGCTCGCTCCCCTCTAAGTGTGCGAGCGCTGCAGGGAACTGTATTTAACACTGAATGAAGAACTGCACAAGGGCACCAGTGCAGTAGAAGCACTAACAAGGCATAAACACGTGCATTGTGGGAAATGCTTGTTGTTCTAAGCATGGCTGATTTACTAAATCATCAGCTAAAAGGTTTGTGTTCATTTCTCCGTGTCGAGTCCCTCCAGTCTCTACATTGTTCTCATCCTTCCTCTAATCTCCAGGACAGAGATGCTATTTTTGTCATTTGTTTCCATTAGGATCAAAAAGCATGCAAAGCACTTTCTGTTGGATGACCACTTTGCTGATAGGTGGTCCAATGCAGCCTCACCAGGATGTACGGGTCGGCTCAGAATACAAATGAACGCTGTGGCCGACCCCCTGAATACCAATGCCAGCCGCCATGCTTTAGCTGTGTGTGTTCACTCCGCTGGTCTGCCACGAGGCTGCAGGACGCGGGCTGCAGGACGCGGGCTGCAGGGCGCGGGCTGCAGGGCGCGGGCTGCAGGGCGCCGGCTGCAGGGCGTGGCCTGCAGGGCGCGGGCTGCAGGGCGCGGGCTGCAGGGTGCGGCCTGCAGGGCGCGGCCTGCAGGGCGGTTCTGATGCTTTGAATGGTTTTATACTTTGAATGGCCTTGTTGTTGAAATGTGCTACACATACATTGCCTTGCCCACATCTTTCCATGCACGCATCACACATGGTTTATATCTTTAACACAGTATGGAGCAACATTGACACTTACAAACCCAACGTGCTGTGAGGGCATGCATGACATCCTGCTGCCACACATAAAATAAATATCTGAGCTGAACACACTGACATGTCGTGCTTTCTGTAGATGTGAATATGATACATATCTACACATATTGTGTATCTCCTCCCTGCTACGACACACCTCACGGCTTGTGCTTATTTTTGCAATAATTCCACCTTTGAAAATTACATGTTTACCAACGAATGGTATTTTTTTCTCCCACATTGAACCCTTTCTAGATGTTGTACCTCCAGTTTTAACTCTTCAAACGCCGTCTCAATAACAGTAGCTGCATGACCTCATTCACCCAATGGGATCGTTCATACTTTCATGTTTTGTCCCCACTGGGTTCTCCAAGTACCCCGATGGTCCCAATGGTCCCCGTTTAGTGAAGACCTTCACCGGTCGGGGATTCTTCCCCGCCTCTCATAGCAGTGTGTTTTTGGCTGAACAAAACAAACATAACGGGTGGAAGTTATTAGACGGCGACTAGCAGGCTGGCAGGTCAAATCCCCACCGGAGGTCCCGGTGACTCATCCTTCCGGCTCACGGTGTGTTTGCTGCCGTCCTCCCGGGAATCGCCTCACAGCAGCGTGACGCACAGCAGGCTGCCGCGCACACAGAGACGCACACGCGTGTCAGAGTAACTTTCTCATCTGTATTTGGAAGCCAACATTCAGAGAAGTCCATTCCTACTCTTTGTTAAATGCATATTGTATTCATTCAGGATTAACCCATTCATCAAGGAGTGTTCCTCTCCACCATTTAAGCAGGGAACAACTAGCCTAGAGGTGCTACAACCTGTTTCTGATTATGCAAATTGTGTGCGTCATTTACATTTGTTTCCAGTTTGTGTGGCGACGCATTGAATACACTCCTGAGAGCAGCAACAGGACGTATGTTGAAAGACACGCAAAGTGCTGCGCTCATGGATATTTTCTTCGCTGCACTTTTTTTGGCAAGTCTGCATAAAGTTCTGTCAGCTGTAGGAGTTTGATTTGCCCACGTGGGTCCGGATGAAGCAGGAATACCAATCGCCAAAACGCTCCAATCAAGGAATGACCTGCCAGTTCGTATTACTCCATGTTTTCTCCTCTCGGTTCATTTGTAATACGTTAGAAGCCGACGACGTGCGACAGCACCCCGAGCAAAGTGACTCAGAAGAAAACATTACTGCATCTTTAACGCATTCATAAGCTGTTGCTGTTTCTCTAACTGACCCTTGACTACAATCACACCAAGAAAAACAGCTTCTCATATTCAGTTTCCAGGAATTTGGACATCGTTGCGTCTTATTTAACATGTAAATGAGCTCGGAGCCAAGTATCAGGAGCACCAGAGGCTCTCAGTGGATTCACCGTTCCTGGCATCTTGTGCCCAAAACCAATGGGAGATAGTGATGGGTCCTCTGGGCTGTTTGCAGAAGATACGAGCGTGTCTTCAGTCTGTGAGCGTTAAATAAAGGCTTTCATAGGGCTTGAGTATCGCTAACATGCCACTTGACGCAGTTTTAGGAAGACAAGTAAGGTGTGAAAATGGTCACGCCTAAATGTCTTAGCTAAACATGAGGAAACGCGCTCTGACATTCAATGGAAACCTTTTTTTCTCACGGCTTCAAACCCTTTTTACCTGTTTATTTGAACGGTGTCTCCTCCCTGAATCCAAACCTTCTTTCATACGCTTGCGGCGTTGAAATCAAAGCGGGATCACAGCTATCTCCTGGATTCAGCTGCTCTGCGTCGAGCCGGCGGTCGGACTAAAGTCCTGGGCGCGATTACCCGTTACCCAGATATGAGGTAATGCCATTCATTATATGTTTGGTCCTCTGTAAATAAAACCACCTGTGATTTCTGGGTGTACACTTCTGAGGTTCTCTCTGTTCAGTGTTGCCACTGTTGTTTTGTGTTTCTGTAATCAGAAACATGAAGACATTATACACAACTCGAGTAATCAAAGCGACCAATCAAGAGGTCATGCTTTACAATCTGATGAGACGAGTAATACTTTTTGCCTGCATTTGCATTCATTAGCACATAATCATCAGTGTCTACGGCTCAGGCAGCTCTCGGTCCTTCTGATGAGCATCAGTTCCCCGCGCTGTGTGTTCTGCTGTTTCATGGTTGGAGGAGCAGTAGGACCTGCAGACTCCTGTACTCCCTGAAGGCAACGTTGTGCCTGTAGCTTCCACCCAAGCATGTTCAAGTACTTACAAAGAAGCCGTCGCTGTCAATGAAAATCTTGGAAAATCTCCAACAATGCTCATTAAATATGTATAAAAATGAAATGAAATGTCAAGACATAACAGTATTAATACATCAGAATCAGAATCAGAAAACCATTTAATTGCCAAGTATGTTTACACATAAAAGGAATTTGTCCTGGCGGAAGGTGCATGACATTTAACAATACACATAAAACAGAGTGCAATAAAAAGATAGCATGAATATTTACAATTTGGTCTGAGTATTTACAATTAGAACTACGGAATATAAAAAGTAAGGTTAAAATGTAATTAAAATAAAATAAAGTTCACAGAATGAAGTGATTATGTGAAAGTGACAAGTAGAGTAAAGTGTATTAAAATGAGGTGTGGAGGGACGTGCAAGGGAGTGAACGATAGGAAATTGATGGCACAGTCAAAGTCAGGGAGGAAATTATCTGGGGGTGGCAGAGTCAGAGTCAGTCAGTGGGGCCCTAGGCTCTGTTGAGGAGCCCGACTGCCGAGGGGAAGAAACTGTTGGTGTGGCGTGAGGTCTTGGTCCTGATGGAGTGTGAGGTCTTGCTCCTGATGGAGTGCGAGGTCTTGGTCCTGATGGAGTGTGAGGTCTTGGTCCTGATGGAGTGTGAGGTCTTGGTCCTGATGGAGTGTGAGGTCTTGGTCCTGATGGAGCGTGAGGTCTTGGTCCTGATTGAGCATGAGGTCTTGGTCCTGATGGAGCATGAGGTCTTGGTCCTGATGGAGCGTGAGGTCTTGGTCCTGATGGACCTCAACCTCCTGCCAGAAGGAAGGGACTCGAACAGGTTGTGTCCAGGGTGAGAGGGGTCAGCTACAATCTTCCTAGCTCGCTTCAGAGTCCTGGAAGCGAACAAGTTCTGGAGGGATGGCAGATTGCAGCCAATCACCTCTCAGCAGAGCGGATGATGCGCTGCAGCCTGGCCTTGTCCTTGGCAGTGGCTGCAGCGTACCAGACGGTGATGGAGGAGCAGAGGATGGACTCAACGATGGCAGTGTAGAACTGCACCATCATTTTCTTTGGCAGGTTGGATTTCTCCAGCTGCCTCAGGAACATCCTTTGCTGGGCCTTCTTTGTGATGGAGCTGATGTTCAGCTCCCACTTGAGGTCCTGGGTTAGGATGGAGCCCAGGAAGAGGAAGGACTCCACAGCGTCGACGGGGGAGTCACACAGAGTAAGAGGGGCGGGTGGGGCTGCATTCTTTCTGAAGTCCACAACCATCTCCACTGTCTTCAGAGCGTTGAGCTCCAGGTTGTTCTGGCTGCACCAGGTCTCCAGGTGGTCAGTCTCCCACCTGTAGGCGGACTCTTCCCCACTAGAGATGAGTCCAATGAGGGTGGTGTCATGCGCGAACTTCAGGAGCTTGACGGACAGGGTGACTGGAGGTGCAGCTGTTGGTGTACAGGGAGAAGAACAGACAAAGCATATTTACAATACAAATTGACTTTAATGATAATAGATGATAATAGTTCATACAAGCTTGTTTTCTTCCCAGGCCTGTCTATCTCGGTGCGCCAACAGTAGAGTTTACAGATTGCCTGGAAGAGGAAAGCCAATCAGAGGCAGAGTTAGGGGCGGGGCTTCTGCAAGGCATGCGGTCTGTAATACTGTCAATCAATCAGAAGCTTTAACCCGCCCCTGTCAGGTGGGTTCAAGGAGATGGACCCAAAAGCCAACAAACTGTTCAAAGTAAATTTAATATAGAAACAAAACTCAGGTCAGGCTTAAAACAGGATGAGGAACGAGTCAAAAACAAAAATCAAAAACAGGGAACAAAACCAGGGATGGGGAACGAACAAGAAACAAACATCAAAGACAGGAGACGTACGGGACATCTAACAGGGGAAACAGATAGGAACTAACAGGACGATCCAACAAGGGGAGAGGAGACACACTGGTTTAAATTCAAGAGGAAGGTACCGAGGCAAAGGTGAAAACAATGAGGGCAGCACAGGTGAAGGGAATACACAATCAGGGACAAGGCAGACAGACAATCAGGGACAATCACAGGGCAGGAAGTGCAGGAAACACAGAGGACACACAAGACAAGGACTTCACAATAAACAAGGCAAACTATATCATGACAGAACCCCTGACTCAGCTAGAGCAAATTACTCTATAAATTAAATAAATAAAAACAATAATTCATAAAATGACTGTTTTCTACTGTTTTCTACTGCAAACCCAGTCTACCTACGGGTACTAATAAAGTAACCAAACCAAACCGCTCATCACCGCCCCCCGAGTTACGACCCCGACATCGACGGGTCCGCTAGTGTTACGAGACACCGATGTGCCGTTCTCCTCATGCACACGGAAATAAAACTCACTACTGGATCTCTGCCTTCCATCACACACTCGACTTGGCACCTTTGATGATACAGCTTCTCCAGTCAGATTGATTATGTGCATGTATTGGCATTGTTAAGGTATTTAATATGAAAAATCCGAGATAAATAATTGAGCACGGTCTTGAAACAAGGTGGTTAGTAAAGCCTGAAGACATCCCTGCGTGGGTGTGAATCTGCAGCGTGTTAGCGCTGGTTATTGTCTGTTGTGTGTGGATATTCATAAATTTGACTTTATTATGCTCCTGACAGGCTGTGATTACACGTTGTTGTTTTTTTGTCTCCCTTTGTTGCCGGCTGATGGTGGATGTTGCCACCGCCGCCAAGGATGATGGGAAAATATATGAATAAAAAAAGAGGTCCATGAACACTTTTCCCCTCTGGTTATCTCTTATTGTCCTTTACGGCCTTAATGATCTGTTTCACAATCCCTCACCCCGTCTGTTCTTCGCCTCCGACTTCAGCGGCGGTCGGCATTCGTCGCAGACGTGTGATCCAGCAAAATGAGCCGAGGCCTTTATAGAAACATTAACTAAAGTCCGTTCGGCTTTGTGCTCACATTCATATACATATATACATGGATTCCCTCAGGAAACAGCTCTAATTACTACAGTAAATGAGCATCAGCGGCTTTTAAAAGAGCAGGCGTGAATATTCCCCCTGACTGACTTCATGCTTACATCCAAAGTGACGGACAGCGGGGAGGCAACGGTGGACAGCTCGTCAAACATTTCCCTTCAGAAATGAAAACATGATGACAGCAGGAGTGAGCGGACATGGCAACAGAGGAGGACAGTGTGATACAGTAGAGGACTCTTTGTTCAGACTATCCTGGCTGCAGATCCTCTTGCTCCCCTTTTTCTGAAGTAACGACATAACAATATCAAGCAAAGTGATGAGACCACAGCTCAATCTTTATAGTTTGTTGTCTATTGGATTGTAATGTCACTTCATAGTGAATTTAATACACACATTTATATGATTGTTGTAATAGTACACGTCTTCCTAAGCCTTTATTTAAGCAATACATGCATCGTCACACCCCCCTCTCTCTGGTGTCAGTCACAAAGTCACACCAGTCCATTTATCGCCAGCTGGCGCTAAACCTGCCAGAAACAATTGAGTCAAGGCCTCAGAGGTGCGAGGCCATCCTGGACCTCGATGTGCGCCACCTGGGAGACATCATCCCGGTGCACTTCACCTCAACAAGGCCAAATGTGTGAGGGGGTAGCATTGGACTTGTATGCCCTTCTGGGACAGGTCCCCAAAGGAGTGGTGCTTTTTTACATTACATTTAGCTGACGCTTTTATATTCAAGAAACAAGAAAGTACAATTTCTTCAACAAAGTTAAACTACAAAGTGCTATCAGTAAGAGAGATTTAAGTGCTACTAGGGTGCTACTTTCCTTATTCAAGGTGTAGTCTAAAGAGATGTGTTTTTAGTTCACGGTGGAAGATGTAGAGACTTTCTGCTGTCCTGATGTCAATGGGGAGCTCATTCCACCATTGAGGAGCCAGGACACAAACAGTCTGACTTTGTTGAGTGTTTAGCTCGCAGTGACGGAGCTACAAGCCGATTGGCTTTAGCAGTGATGGAGCTACAAGCCGATTGGCAGAAGCCAAGTGGAGTGAAGGAGCCGGGCTGTGAGGTGTTACCATGTCCTAGATGTAGATTGCACCCGATCTATTCGCAGCACGGTGCGTAAGTACCAATGTTTTGAAGCGGATGCTGGGCTCCAGGGTGAAGGATAAAACCCAGTAGGCAGTCGACGAAGCCAGTATTGGTATCGCTCGCCTTCAAGAGAAGGCTACTCTCAGAGTTGACCAACAGCCGTTAAGGCCACTTGGACTGCTAGTCCCCCCCTCAGTCTCTTTGGACATCTGTGCAGTAAACTTCAGGTACTTTTATAAACCTGGCACAAAGTAAAAGTTGATGGTTCCCAATGAAGGAGGGACTGAGAGCTATCGAGCTGCTTGAAGCAGGATGAAGCCACAGGAGCTTTCTGGCAAACAGTGTTTGGAAAACAGGTGGTCCACTGTAGGACCGGTCCAGATCGTGGAGGTGTTGGCTCCATGCTGGACCAACCTATCTAACACAAGAGCTGCGAGAGGCCGTGATTGCACACGACTCCGGCAACGAGTCTGGCAAACGAGGATGTAAATAAGTTAGCCTCAACAATTACTTCTGCATACAGTATGTTTAATCCAGTTTAGACGTAACACGCTGCATCTCTGTCCGTCTGGTTCCATTCTGGATGTTTTTGACGACTATAGCAAGGAGTAGTAACAGTGAGATGGCACACGACAATCCCTGAATGTTCCGGTTCTGAGCACACGTTGACGTGCTAACGACGGTGGACACATTGCTTTCAGCGGTACCGTTTTATCACAGTAGCAGGACTTCCAAAACAAATACAGCTGGGGTCTTGGCCTTTGCCATCTATGTGAGCCACAGGTGCCATCAGCAGGTGTTGGAAAGGGCGATGCCCAATGGTCAGGGAGCATGTCCCATCACAGTGTAATGCATATACATGGGCTTCCTTTTATAATCATGCATATACATGGTCCTCCTTTTATAGTTATTCATATACATGGTCCTCCTTTTATAATCATGCATATACATGGTCCTCCTTTTATAATCATGCATATACATGGTCCTCCTTTTATAATCATGCATATACATGGTCCTCCTTTTATAATCATGCATATACATAGCTTCCTTTTATAATCAAACAAATACATGGTCCTCCTTTTATAATCATGCATATACAGGGCCTTCCTTTTATAATCATGCATATACAGGGGCTTCCTTTTATAATCATACATACAAAGGGTATTCCTTTTTAATATTGGCTTTAATCAAAGTTTGCCTCTGATGCATTTTGTGTTATGACAGCAGTATTACAATTTCCACTCTCCATGCAACACACAAATATATATATATATATATATATATATATATATATATATATATATATATATATATATATATATATATATATATATATATATATATATATATATATATATATAATAGGGATTTCAGATTCAAAGTTAAACTAAATTAAAATCTCTGTTTACTTTTAAAAGGAGAATCGAAAAAACCCAATTTCCTCAGTTCTCTGTTTGGTCTCCTCAAAGTAAACTTGGCTTTGTTCTTTAATGAAGGATTACGGGAGGAATCATCTCTCCATCTTTAACCCTCAACCACTCCTCTCTCGCCTCCCCATCCGTAGTCATTGCCTCACCTATTTAAGTCCTTTTCTCCACCACCGCACTCCTCCTTCCACATTATGGCAGCAGTCTTTGCCCCATTTAACTGTTGATATGAGGCATCAGCAATACATAGAGAAAGAGAGAGAGAGAGAGAGAGAGAGAGAGAGAGAGAGAGAGGTGAAAACAAATAAAGCAACACAGAGAGGGAAAGATGATAGTTACAGACAAGTGGAGAGAAACTAAGACGGACGGATACAGAGATAAGAGACGTGTTTTGTATGACATTCCTTGCGTTGGGTGTTGGAGATGAATCGTCAGTGGATCGTTGCAGAGGCTGACAGGCATCCGTAGTGATGAACACGGATCAACACACGGGCCTGATGAGGAGAAACGGGAGGACGAGGCTGGGTATGAAACCTTTGGCGATATTGTGCATGAAACGTTCACGGCTCTCTCTCTCTCTCTCTTGATGATCTGTTTGTTGATGGCCTTTGGAGTCCCACTGATCACACTTGAGAAAAGCCCCATGCTGCTTGTTAATGGGACCGTAGAGAGAGCTGGGGAGATGGTTAGACATGCCGGGGGGGGATCTACAACTACATTTTTGTCAATAAAAACAATGAAAGGCCTAATCACATGCAGTAAATATGCACATATATAGCAGGATATGGAGGTCATATTTGATGTGTATTATGTGGGAAAATGGCAGGTGCATAGAGAACATTATATGCTATCCAACGACCTTGCAATGGTACACACAAACACACCTATGCATTTTGCTCATGTCGATGATTGAATACATTGTACGCAGAGCATTGAAGTGTGAGCCACACTGACATCGTCCAACCTGACTAAAGTCACGAGGTGTCTTTTTCCAGTGACTTACTTCATGCTTCAAAAAGGTACAAAGTGAACAATCTGGCCAGCATTTTATTATAAAACACTTAAAAAATGTAACCAACTGTGTGAACAGAATGGGAATTTATGGCAAAGACGTCAATGAAGCATATCTACTGCATATCTACTGAATATCGTCTTGTAGTACCACTTGTTCCCAGAGGAGGCGATAGTGAGTAACTGGAGCGTCCAGTCTGCCCTTTAGTCCTGAAGATGAATACGTAGAGCTGCCCTGATGATACTAACATGGTCCAGGTGCTCTTTGATAGTTTGTTTAATGGATTAAAAGTGGATGATACGTGAAAATTAACCGCACTCCGCGAGACGTACCCCCAAGTTAGTAATTGACTCGATTTCAGCAACCGCAAGCCCCTTTGTTGCTTTCTGGTTAGACCCGGCCCGCTGTGCCTCCCGGAGACGGGGTCCGTGGCGGTCTAACTCGAGTTGCTGCGCCCGCTGAGGCAAGGCGGGGAGGATGAGGATGAGGACTTTCTCTGGTTTCTGCCACTTTGGGTCCAGTCCAATTGCTACATGTCAGGCAGAGGGCACGCCGCCTGTGGATGTGCTTTCTCTCCTTCTGCCTTTTGTTTTCTCTCTCCCTTCCTCTCCAGGTGCTAACAAGGCGATTGGATTCCACCTGTGCAGACCGGCCATGCTGCTCCTCGGTTCCTACAGACTTTAAGCTGGCCAATCAGCAGAGTGGGGCCCAGAATAAAAGGAGGAAGCCTGAGGAGTGTTCTATTGATTTCTATTTGTTTCGTACGCCCACTTTGTCCCATCCTCACCGTTTGAGAACCTCTGTTCACAAGTACCTGAGTTTAAAATAAATCCTGTTAAATTGTTACTTCTGCTCTTGACAAGAGCAGAAGTTATCGTCTCAACTTTTTCCCTTTGACTATAAAAAGGGCAGCAGTGAATACATAGTAACAGTGTACACGGACTGCACAGGCCAAGTCAGTGGCACTAAAGCTACAGGCCGACGCCACACGTGAATATTATAATAAGATATCGTTGTTTTGACTGTTTTTCAACCAATTTGGTTGAAATGTCTGCGTTCTTGCCCTAGTTGTTGCTTAGTAGTTATACAAAGTATTATTTCATTTATTTGTTTTATGTATTTGTGTATTTACAGTTTGTGGCTCAGGACCACAATCACCAGGTATTGAGCACAAATAGATAGAATGATACCAACACAACGGGGCATGATATGGCTAAGTTCAAGTGTGGACTTCCTCCAAAAGGCACCTTGTTTACAAATTACTTTTAGCTCCTCGGATTGTAATAAGAAAATGTAATTAAAACATAGATGAGTGGTTTCAATAACACTTTGGCAAATACCTTTCTCTGTAATCCATCATGCGTACATTCTTGCATTCAAACCGACCATGATACTCATCTCTGTCCGGCCCTTTAAATCTCCCAGCGACCTTCAGAAATCTGGCCTTCATTCACAAATAGCCTGCCTGTACTGTATTTTCTATTTTAAGCTATTGTTTAGTACTTCTCCATGAATATCACATTATGACTTACTTCTGAGCCAACTTTAACACTTCTGCATAAAAAGATGTGTCACCTCTGTTCAGAACCAACATCATCCAGTATCTTCTTCACCTGAAAGACCCAGCAGGGCCCATGATGCTGGTGACATGCCGCCTGAGCAAATAGCTTTCATTATTCCATAGTCTGGTTTCTTTACCTCCAGCATCCTCACCCATTGGCCTCGAACTCTCACTTCTCAGGCCTCCTTTTCACCATAAACTCCAACCGCTGGCTATGACTGAACACTGACCCCTTTTAAAGAGGGTTAATGTTGTAGTTCATCCAATGCGAAGGAGCCCAGCGTGAAACTGAAAGTGCAAACGTACACATAAAGATTCCATTTGCCAGACTGCGTCTGTGCATCCCTAATGAAGCATGCAACATGAATACATCCGACAGTAACGGTTAGTTGTAAGATAATTGAAGAAAGGCTATAAGCACTAAGATATGATTGTTTGTAACCTAATTAACTTCAAATGTTACCGAAGATCTTTGACAAATAATTTACTCCACACGTTTTTCCTTTCCTATTTCCTTTTTGGCCCCCACGATTATTTTTCTCCAAATATTTGTTTCATTGAGGTAAGTATGATATGTTCAGCCCATCCTGTATCTCTTGAACAGATGGGCTCTGTGTCTAGAGCGCTGATCGCCCTGAAAGAACTTCAGTGGGTGTCAGTGCAGGATATTACAGTTCCACAATCACCACATAATGCTACTTGGAGCCTGAAAGGGCCGACTTTGTGGGGGAATAGATGCAATTTGTTGCCACAAAAATGTGAAAATGAAAGAGATCGTGACTAAAAAACCTGTGTAAGGTCTCGTCTGGTAAATGTCTTCATTGTCGTCCACTCCCCTCTCTTTTCTCCTGCTCTCCTCTCCGTGTGATGTCAACAACCTGCTGAAAAGGTTCTTATATCCTTTGATTTCAGATCATCACCGCTATTGACTGCCCTCTCCGCTCATCGCGGAACAACAAAGTGAACCGGACGATTGCCTCGTGTGCGTCCTCATGCAATTATAAATGCAATCACAATGCAACACTGCATTTCTGTGAGGAGTTCCACCCTGCGGAATAATGCCTATTGATGACATACATGCTGCTATGAGCTGTTTGCACACAAGTCCATGTCCAATTTCACAAAGCAGCGACACACATGTCAAACTGTCTAATAAGAGAAAAATATCAATTGAATGGACAATGCAGTTGGACGGCTTTTCTTTGTGTCTGTCCAACTCGAGCACCGCTGGTAAATTATCATTATGTGGGTTTGAGATTGTCCTCCCCTCAAAGAGCGACCCCATTGGTCATTTTCTAAGCAGCTATTATGGATTTTAGCCGTCGCCATCTTGTTTTTTTACAAGCAGTGAACGTAAGTGACCATATTTGGACTGCAGAGGAGGAATGTAGAGACGCCGTGAATGGCTCTGGTAGCGATCAGTCAATCAAAAAGTAGGCCGACAAAAGCATACCCTGCTTTATGGTCTGTTTGACTCTAAATAGACCATAATGTACTGAATGAACAAGACTTGAAAATAGAGATTGAGAATATAAACTCATGTTTATAATGTTTACTGATAAGCAAGAGAGAAGTAGAGACATTTTCTCATACAAGCCTTATACAGCTTCATACAAGCAACTTCTATACAATCTGACTTGTTTTGGCTTGGAGAAAGGAAGAAGTTCAAGGCACTTCTGGATCGGCGTCACTTGGTTCAAATAAACACAGGACGTGAACACACTGGTGCATGTAGTGGATACAGAGGTGGATGTTTGCCTGAAGGATAGGTGGAAGCCAAAGCAGAGCTAAAAGCTGAGTGGTTTGCTTTTACTTCTGTGATTAGCCAACTGTTTGCTAGCATGCCAACTGCATATGTTTATTATATGGCAAAGTTGTGTTTTTAGATTCTTCTTTTGGCTGAAACAAAAGAAGAAGAAAATGAATAAATATGGGAACCAAGTCGTCCCTGACATTTATAGCCAGTGGTGCTGCTTTGACAGGCGGCATCAGGTGGAGTCTGTGCTCGGTTGAGTCTGTTGTTGTTGTTGTTTTGGAGAGTTGTTCATGCTCACATGGAAGGAATGTACTGAGGCCCACTGATAACATGCGATTGAGCGCGACAGGAGCAAAAGGCTAATCCTTTTTCCTCTCCGTCCACGCTGTTCTGGAAGAGTTTAGCGTGAAGGCCGATGAGCTGTGTTCTTTTGGCTCATATGAATTCTGCTTCAGGGTGTTTTTTCTTCCACTTTCAGGTTATAGGCTTCGGCGCTTGAATAAAAAAAAGTCTTACAGAAAAATAAGTTGCGGTCAGGTCGGGAATGGTTTGGATTATTTCATATCCTTTCACTCTCTGTGTTTGAGAATAGTACAATTCCAGCAGTGAAACACACACACACACACACACACACACACACACACGCACACACACACACACACACACACACACACACGAAAAACATTGTTGGTCTGCTGGCCTTTTCGCACTATAAAGATATTGCTTATTACATCCGGAGCCCATGGCTCATGGGAAAGGTTGCATTTGGGATCTGATGAGATGGGTTGTGACATGCTAGCATTTAGCAGAGCACCACCAGTCCCCGCTTTAGCCCCGACTGGCTCTGCCAAGCCATTGGGGAAAGGTCAATGCTAATGGTAGCTGGCTAGCTCACACGCCTCGCTCCATCTCTGTTACACTCGCTCTTTCTCTCCCTCGGCATAGCTGCTCGATGCCAGAGTTAATGTACATAGACCTACACGTGATGGGCGCGAGTAGGACAAGATTCACCATGATGCATTAACCATACTGCCCTTCAGAAGGAGAACAGAGGTCAGAAAAGCCCCATTGGCTCCATAACTTGCTCCAGGGAACTTCAGCAGAGCCGGTGTGCTGACAGAGGTTTGAACCTCCACTCATGCATTTGAAGAGTCTCGCTGAACAGCTACAGCCCTCCGTGTGATCCGGCAGAGTCAGTATTTCTGCATATTCACATGTTTTTTTACTCTATTACTGAGGTTACTGCCGGTGACAGTACTGCAGGCTTCAGCGCTGCATTGCTGACAACTTGTTGCTGCCTGGCCGCCTTGTTGGTGCATCTGGAAAGGTCACAACTAATGCACTGCAGTTAGCTGATATATACTGGATACTCTGGAGACGCTCAAGGAAAAGTCTACATGAAGGAGGTTTTTACCAAACATGTATATACATATATATATATATATATATATATATATATACGTATATATATATATATATATATATATACGTATATATATATATATATATATATATACGTATATATATATATATATATATATATATATATATATATATATACGTATATATATATATATATATATATATATATACGTATATATATATATATATATATACGTATATATATATATATATATATATATATGTATATATACGTATATATATATATATATATATATATATATATATATATATACGTATATATACATATATATATATATATATATATATATATAGTGGCGGGCCGTGGGTTTTGTATGTGTACCTTCAGTACATAAAAAACCTTCAAGCACTCAGTCACACTTTCCATTTCTCCATAGACATAGACTCTCTTTACACCGATAGAGAAACACCACTTGGCCGTGCAGCCATTCAAAACATGTTCAATAAGCACCGAGACCCAGCCGGACAAAGAAATCATACAGTTGCTACAAATCACCCTCACCAGAACAGACTTTGAATTGAACAATAAACACCATCTCCGGCTGTGCAATGGGCCAGAAATACTCTCCGACATCTACCTGGCCCATTGTTGAGGCTCACGGGTTCCTCAAAGTGCCTCCTTAGAACGATTAAGGCGGGACCCAATCGTTAATTTCAGGGGACGAGGGAACACTGTGCCACCCTCGAGGATAGCTGCGTGATCTCCGCCTTTTCGTAGAAATACAAATCTTATGAAGATCTCCTGGACCACACTGACCTCAACAAGGAGACCAGGAAGGAGGCGCTTCGAGGTTCAGTTTAATTAGTCTCCCCCACGTTTTGAACCCTCATGAAAGAAGATAGATGATAGATAGACTGAGGGTCAATGATTAATTGGACTAATTCTGCACATGTAGCATACATTAATATTCTGAAGTTATAAAATAGTAAAGTACAAATTGATTCTGTAATTGGGACAACAACAAATAAAAAATCATTCCGTCCGTGGTAAAACACACACGATGGCGAGGCTAAGAGGGAAGTGTCAGCTGATATTTTTCAGACATTGTTTATTAAAAGTGAGGAAAGATAGAAAGCCTTGTTTGGACTCTGACGTGTAAGAAATGGTACGTGGAGTTTACTAAAGTTCAATTAAACTAGTTTGAGTGAGGTCAGCTTAGCAAACAGACTGGGAATGCACTGCAGACTAATTTCCCTTGGGAATTCCGGCCATTTCCTGAAGCAGTCCGGAGAAAATAAACGTCCGTCATGCAGTAACAGCAGCAGGGTGAAACTTTCTCCCAAGTCCAAACCAATCAGAATCTACCCCAGCAGTAGCATGGCACAGGGGAGAGACATAACAAACGGCCCATTCCTGCTGTTAGGAAGACCAGAGCTTAGAATGTAGACACTGTTGGGAGGCCACTGTTGGGTATTTAGCCCAGTGCCAAGCTCAGTGGACGCAGGTTTAAAAATAATGTGGTGTCCATTTAACTGATGGGTTGTCTGAAGGTGAGCCGGAGCTTTCTCAAGGAGATTTGTGGTTTCTGATTGGTTGCTGTGCCAAACTTGTCTGTGCCAACTGTGATTTGTGCAGCGAGCAGCACTACCGTTAGCATACAAAACAATGCCTGCTGTGGTTCACAAACTGTGCACCTGTGCTGAGCTTGATTTACTGCTATGCTATTGTATTGAACAAAGAAGCAACCACACTTTATTCAAATACCTCAACAAGGCTGGCTTACCAACAGTCTCAACAAACGCATATTAAATCTTTCCCAAAACGAGATTACACACAAAGTCAATGCAAAGACGCCAATGGACTCAACATTGTGACGGGCTGCGTGATTGAGGCGACCCCAAGTGAATAACATAACTCTCGCTCACTGACGTCATGATGTTGTTGAATCAGAAATGGAGGAAAAGCTTGAGGAAACCCAATTTGTAAAGAGACACAAACTATGTGTAAAAATCTGCCCCATAGCATGTTTAAAAATATATGGATAGGTGCCATTTACAGTGCTGATAACCTTTTAAGAAATTTAGCGGGGATAAAATCAAGGCTGTATGTGGTTGATTTCATGTGAGATATGATTTTGGATAACAAAGGACAGTGATAAAGGTTCAAAATGACTAAAATAGCTTTGGATATCCCTACTGGCATGTAGAACACGGGTTGGGTGGGTAATTTGTTGTCTTATTTAACCCTTTAGGGGCGGGGCCCGCTTCGAAGCGGCGGCAGACGTTAAAGTTTTTAATAAAATTAGATCTTAGCAATAGTACGTCACAGAGATATGGTTTAAAATCTGGCGGATATGGTTTCCACTTCCGCGTCTGAGCATCTAAACATGGACGTGTCTTACGACGTGTGCAAAGCTTCAGTGTGAGTCAGAAGATGCCAAGCAAAGAGTCCTGAGCAAATATATTGGAGGGGACAGACGGCGCAGCTTCAGTGCCTGAAGGATTCGCTAACAAGGAGCTAGCCGGAGCTAACGGGCCAGATAGCTGGCTACAGCGTTTCTGTGAGACTGAACGGTGAGTAATCAATTGTTGCCCCATCACTGTTAACTTTCTTACAGTGAACTTAGTACGACTAGTCATTTTGGACCTCCATTATGTGTTTGTAAGACCGTAACTAACGTGTGTTTGTTGATGATAGCTTCGTAGCATTAGCGCGTCACTAGATAGCGCCGTGTTGGATGTTTCCTTCCGTGTCTACGACTGAACGGTGCATACTCAACTGTGCATACTCAACTGTTGTCTCTATCACCGTTAACTTTATTTCAGTGAACTCATACTGACTTGTATTAATGTATTTTACAGAGTGGATTCAGAGCTGCGAGGGTCCAGAGGACAACATGCAGCTGCAGCAGTCTCCAGTCCGTCTGCCTGCCAACACATCACCATAGCAGGCCTCAAAGCCAGCCACAGCTCATCATCCCCACCATATAATAATAAATTTGGTTTTAGACATTTAATTACATGTGTCTACCATTTTTTTTCATATATTCCACTGCTTTTGTGAACCTAAGACCTTTGGTAAACCAATTTCCATCACCAAAACCGCTATACCACATGAGTAAAGTTATGTTTTCATAACAAATATAAAAAAAATTCCAAAATCAAGATTACATTTTTCAGCTTTAGTCATATTTTCTCTTTACACTTGTGTCTTGGGACAAGCTCCCTTAAGCTTGGGTAAGCTCCCTTTCAGCACAAAATAGTTGATCTTTTTTTTTTTAAATATAGTCCATCGTTTCTCTTCTCACAAGGGTTTACAGTACTTTAGCCTTTTAAATGTATTAAATCGGACCTGTGGATGATGATCTAGAAGAAATTGAGTTTTTTTAAACTCACTTCCTCATTTTCGAAAAAAAGGTGAAGTGCGCACTGATATGGAACGCTCTAAATGTAAACAGGCTGTACAGTACTTTATGGCTGAATAAAGTACACTCCGTGACTCACTCTCAACCAATCAGAATGCTTGATTTGATCTACCCGTATTATAATAGATGGTAAGCTTAGCCTAACAATGTAGAGGGTACCTTTGCAATATACTTTTGGTGGGGCACAGTGACTCCCTTTGTCTTCATCATGTGACCAGGCGGAAGAGCAGTAAAGATTGTCGCGTCTAACTCAAGAAAGCAACATGTTGGACTATTCCTTTAAGGGGACACACGCAGTATTATTCAATGCATCTCAATTTCGTAATTTGTGGCTACATCATTTATCGTTGTTTAACTGTTTTAACTGTGTCATTCTTTCAGTTCATGTTATAGTGCAAAGTGCACAGAAACTAACTTTTTCTCTAGAAGCTATATGTCCGTTTCCATGCTTGTTTGTCTATAGTAGAGTGGAGGGGTGGTCTTAACAAGTCTTCTGCTGGGGTCATAAGTAGCTCTGTTGTGCTCATCTTCAAAGTGATGTTTCAAGGATGTAAAAAAAGAGTAGAATGTAGATATAGGGATGTTGATGTGACGTGGATCAATATGCCTCCAGAACTCTTACTTTCTCAAGGCCTAAGTGGACCTTTAGGAGGACCTTTTACAGCCAGTGAGGTGCTTATCGACAACAAAGACTGCAATCGACAATGCATTAACTACTTCCTTACATATTGTCAGGGTCCTCAGCCACAAGTACATTTTTACCAACCTTGTAAAACCTTAAAAATAGCTCAAAAATATATTCTTACATATATAAAAATGATATGTGCGTTCTAAAAATAGTCCCAAACAAAAGTATTATATTAATTTTAGTTTTTTCCCCCTCATTTAACCTTTTAATCAGACAGGTCATCTCATTGACACCTGGTTAAGACCAGCAATACGACGCAAAGACAATAACCAGGCAGCAACCTCCAGTTCTGCAGAGTGAAGCCAATGCGGAAGTGTCTTAAAACTTTCAATCCCTCTATTGACCAGCAAAAAGAAGTCAGATTGTATGGAGATCCATGAGAAAAATACTACTTCTCACTTGATATTAGAGAGGGAATTATGACCTGTCTAACTTTTTGTTGTTTTTAACACATTGGTATCAGAACGGTACCGGCTGATGTGCAAGTCCAGGTTTCAGAATTGCTGTCGGGAAGGAAAAGTGGTACCCGACTTTATCTAATCGCATAATCCCTGAACTACATCAGATGTAACTCCCAGACATGTAATGCAAGTTTGCAAAAAAAATAATTTCTGAGGTTGAGTACTTTGAAACCTGAATTGTGCGTTTATTTTTATTTGCAGGGCTGCAGCTTGCTGTTTCTACTGATGTTTCTACTGATTTGACCATGTCATTAAAAATGCATGGTCTTGAGGCAAAGGACAAGGGTTTTATCCCTAGACTCTGAAAACACTCAATGGATTTGAAGTTCCAAATCTAGGTGATAGTGCACCAAAGAAAAAAAGCCTGGAGACACACAGGTGGAATATTTGGAAGCCGGGGGGATCCCGGGGCAGTTGGCAAGTCCATGAGTCCACAAGCCAGTTCTGTTGTCAACCCCTTCCACCTCCGTCTGTTCCTGGGAGCATCCAGTTAATTAGCAAGCCAAGAAATTAAGCACGGATCAAAGCACAGTTACAACCCTTCAACCCCCCCCCAAAAATTAAAATAGCTGGCAAATGATCCAAGAAACAATCCAGAAATCAAGCCTCCGTCAGCGTTCCACCAGCCAGCCCTTTACCGTACATGTTATGAGCCAGAGGTTGCCAAACATCTTTGCAACCAGCTTTTCTTTCCAGTGACAGGAAGCTGGAGTAAAGCGGTGTAAACCTGAGGGCTGCTGATCTGCAGCTGCCACCTCAGGAAGGAGAGACCGATCCTTCTCCAGTCAGCTCACACTCTCTAAGGCGGACCTGAACTGCGACACAATGTTTTAGGTGAGAAACACTTATTATAAACGGCCTGGATCTCCAACAGTGGCGACTATGTTGGCTCCCATTGGGGACAGTCGGAGCGGCGAGGCCAAGCTTTGCTTCTAGAGGTGGGGCCGCAGGACAAAGGCGGCATCGAAGCCGGATCTGAGTCTGGATGGTCTCTGCTGGAGGCCCCAAAGGAGTTGTTGGTCAGCCTAATGGTTTTGTTTGATTTTGTGGGGAATCGGACACAATGACCAGAACCAGTTAGGAACAGCCGATCCTCTTCTTGGTTCTATCAGTCAGACTGTTTCATAACCAGCTAAAAGCTCCTTGTTGAAACTCCAAAGTTGTAATCCTTCACATTTACATTCCTGGCTGTTTTGCCGACACCTGTGGTTACTGTGGCAACAGTGTACACTACAGTAAACACTCTTTGAGCAACTACAAAAACCCAACAGAAGAGCAGCTGGCGTATCCGTTTACAGCTCAAATCAACCGGCTCGTGTTGTTTAAATAAAGAAGTCAGTCAAACATAATTGGGCCTGTGATTTGATTCCTTGCTGCGCAGTCGGTGTGGTTTTTCATGGCGGCTGAAGGTGGGCTGAAGGCGAGCTGAAGGCGGGCTGAAGGCGGGCTGAAGGCGAGCTGAAGGCGGGCTGAAGGCGGGCTGAAGGCGAGCTGAAGGTGGGCTGAAGGCGAGCTGAAGGCGGGCTGAAGGCGGGCTGAAGGCGAGCTGAAGGCGGGCTGAAGGCGGGCTGAAGGCGAGCTGAAGGCGGGCTGAAGGCGAGCTGAAGGCGAGCTGAAGGCGAGCTGAAGGCGGGCTGAAGGCGGGCTGAAGGCGAGCTGAAGGCGGGCTGAAGGCGAGCTGAAGGCGAGCTGAAGGCGGGCTGAAGGCGAGCTGAAGGCGGGCTGAAGGCGAGCTGAAGGAACAGCTCGGTGTGGCTGCTCTCTCTTGCTCCAGTAATCCACCGCGACAAATTTAAATTTCTTCACCGAGAACAAGATCGTTGTCTTGAAGATGCATTTTTGATGGATGATTGCTTCCATCGCTAACGCCGGTGACAAATATATTGCGTTTCCTGTGATGCAAATGAATACCGCTTCACCAGCTGAAGGCCTTTAATGTGGATTCAGACCCTGCTGCAGTGAAATGGGAGGTTTTCTAAAAAGGGACACCGCCAAAGTGAACACAAAATAAAAGTTTCTAGATGTGGCTTTAATGAAATGCAGCAGATTATACAATTTTACAGACTAATACATTATCTGATGAGTTTACTATTGCTGTCATTTCTTTTTTTTATTATCCAAAAATACTGACAATTATACACAAAAAATAGTTTGGTTGAGTTTTCAGTCTCTGTTCAACCCTTCACTGTCAGTACATACAGATTCTGAATGTGATTTACAGGCTAGTTCCTTTTCGGAACAAGCGTACGTTCCCCTTCTATATCAGAGGGCGGAGCTTACCAGAGGGAATAGGTGCAGCAGAGTGGACAGGTGAGAGTGATAGAGCTGACGAGGTGGGTGTGGCTACCAGAGTGAGTAGGTGAGTGACAGCTGAACTGTGACATATACGCCTGAACATTGACATATGTCTCCTTTTTATAGAAACTAAGACTTCCATTGCTTTTCACTGGGATCACATTGTTATGTCCTACAACATAAATAGTCTATTATTGCCAAAATCCAAGTTCTGTCGTGCCGCGTTCTGATTTCATAAACACTCTTCAGATGTGCTGTGATGCTGAAGTGGGCACAGCTGAGGGTTTACGGAGCTCATCAGCACCTAATCAGATTTTTTATTTTTTTCACTGCTGCGGCTCCATTTAGTGTGTCCTCATGTGCAAAACGGACAGAAAGCTCCACCCAGTCCTCCACAATGCAGCTGCCTTCATTTTACATTCCCTTTTTTTCCCTAAAACGCACAGCAACGGCAGATGTGCAGAATCCAGAAGCTTTTTTATTTGCATTCCTGTGAGGGAGGTAAAACACATAAAATCCAGCTCGATGTAATGTGACTGTCATCGTATCCTTATCGCTCCATGTATTTGGGTGGAACACTTAAAGCATTGAACTAATTGGATTTCACTATGCTTTAAAAGAGGATAGCTAGCAGAAGCATCCTGTGTACATTTCAACTTTTGAACAAAATAGTTTTTAAAGTTTCACCGACAAGAGTTCAACCCAAAAAGGGGAAAAAGAATAAAAGTAATGTAAAAGCTGTGACTGCCAGCTCTTCCTGTGATTCATCCGTCACACATAAACAGGATGTTGTGACGATGTCGCTGCACCCACTGTTTAAGTTTGCATTGCATTCTGGGCCGGTACCCAGACGACCGTATAATAAATTGCCCACACGGCTTCACGCTGACTCCATCGCACGCAGAGACGCAATCTGGTAAACAATGAAACTTAACATTTCTTCAGTCATGAATCCATCCCACAGGTGTTTTTGTTTGCTTATGGCTTAACACGTCTTATATCTTATTTTCAAATCTGTCCCGACTCGTGGGAGGAAGGTGGGCCCGCTTCAGAGCAGCGCCGCAGTCGGTGCAACAAGTCGCTATTTAAAGAGAAGAGAAGCGTCAAAGGGACCGAACTGACTCAAGAACTCCACAGGAACGTCTGCTCTGGCCCTCATGAGCAGTGACTCAAGCTTCTGTAACAATGGAAGAGGTTCACAAGCAAAGATGGCTTCACTGATCGACCTCAGCTCCAGTTTATGGAAGCCCAACAGGAGTCTCTGCAAAGCGGCTCCGTCTATTATGCATGGCCCTGGGGGGCGGGGCGATTTAAACATTTAACAAAAGATACCAGAGAATGGACTCAAGAGAGGGAGCTCCTCCATGAATCATTCAAACTGCAGAGGTGTAACTCTGGGTTCTCCAGTGGAACACGGTGAGAACAATACATCTCTTATTGCTTTAGTTGGACCCTTAACTAAAAGCAAAGGGATGCCCTACATCTCACCATTCTACCATAGATTCAGACACACTCTCCAGACATTAGTCCACACCCAGGATGTAGTACAGGAACAATGGAGTCGATTTCATTCAAGGATACGTACTATACTTGTGATTAATGTACCACAAGTGTGCTTTTATTTTGATGCGCTGAAAATGTTTCAATACTAATTATACATCAATTGGACGAGTAGAAATATACAAAAAACTAAAGTGTCCTATTGCACTTATTTTAGACACCATTAACCATTAAGTTTTTTTTTAACTCATCAGTATTTTAACTCATCACTTTATTCCAACTTTGTTTCTATTTTAAACTGTGTTACTTATTGTAAGTCGCTTTGGATAAAAGCGTCAGCTAAATGAAACGTAATCTAATGTAAATGCAATTTTAAGTGTATTTTAATAATTTAAATAGTTTTTAATTTAAAGTCATTAAAGTTGTTTTTGTGAATTCTAAAACTGAAATTAATAAATATCACCTTTCTTCTAAATCCCAAAACTAGATTTAAAAATCAAATGTGTGATGTTATGAAGTATAAAACCAACAATGGATGGAGAAAGAAGTTATTGATGACACTGGGCTCCGGTTTCTGTTTTACAACTGAGAACACGACAAAAGAATATAAAATAATAATAATAATAATAATATTAATAATAGATCTAATTTGTGAACAGAAAGAGGAGCCAAACATTCAGCCTCTCCCTCCAGCCCGAGAGGTTTGAGAGAGAAGCTCTCAGATATTGATTAAAGTCTCCGTGGCCATGGAATAATGCACCCGGCAGCTCGAGTAGCTCCTGCTATAGTCAGGAAATAACAAAGTCCATTAACAGGTGATAATCTACAAAATGTTTGAACTTTTCAACAAAAGTCAAAGCGCTCATCATGAACTCTCTTTACCGTCTTACATCTTTACAAATTGAGATTTGTATGAATCAGAATGTTTTGATCACATGATGCTAGCTAGCTAGTTGGCTAGCCAGCTAGCTATCTAGCCGGCTAGCGTGACAGAGAGGATTATTGTATAGTTCTAAAACGGTTTCCTGGCCAGACATTTGCAATACCGTGATGGAAATACAAAAATAAGCATATGGAAATCTGAGCTGCAGCCAAACTTTTTTCTTTTTTTTAAGGGTCAAAATCTTCCCAATTGTATATATTTGTAACCTTTTCTCTTGTAGAAATGATGAGAGAACCATATCCTGTCTGGAGAATTAGCAGCCTGAGGTGAGTCCCAATCATCTGCATTAACATCTGACACATTGATATCACACGTGGAACACATAGGAGCTTCATTTGCAGCATTAGCGACGTTTCAAATGGCCGCTGAACGCTAACACTTCATTATTGCTACTGAACTAGAGGCAATCATGAGATCAGGGTCAATTATCCAAGACCATGTGTTTTGAACGTCGTTGCCTGAGTGACCCGCACCAACACAGGGGGAAGGGTTAATGACACCCATTCCTCGTAGAAATAATTCATCTTTGAACCGGCGCCGCCCCAAAGAGGAGAGTGAATGAGCTGATCTCGGAGGCTCGGTGTGGACCGGGCCTCGTCCACCGCCGTACCAGGGCGAGGGCCCGGCGCCAAGAAGGGTAATGAAGACGCGGCGCCATCTGTCCTGTGTGTCGCTCGCCTGCAGCGCCAACAGGACGGGAGGGGGAGGGAGCTCTGTCACGCTCAGAGAGAGACTATTGAAGTGAAACGTTTTCTTTTAAATGAATACACATCATATTAGCTGTGCTTTAGAAGTTTAGCAGGAGGATACTTGTTACTCGTTTGGATCGTAATTGTGCATTTACACTTTCAGCTTGAGATGATTTGCTGAAGGCTAAAAGGTAATAAGTGGATGCTGGGAGTGTTATAACACTTGGCACAGGGCCCACAAGAAGATAATCTAATAATGGGAAATATGAGATTTAATCAGTATTATCTCGGTAATCAGTCAGACACGTTCCCGGTGGGTGTTGGCCTCCGCCAGGGCTGCCCTTTATCACCGGTCCTGTTCCTGACTTTCATGGACAGGATATCTAGGCGCAGCCAGGGGGCGGAGAGGATCCGGTTCGGGAGTCTCGGGATCGCCTCTCTGCTGTTCGCGGATGATGTGGTCCTGTTTGCCTCCTCGGACCGTGACCTCCAGCATTCACTGGGGCGTTTTGCGGCAGGGATGAGAGTTATCGCCTCCAAATCTGAGGCCATGGTGCTCTGCCGGAAACCGGTGGATTGCTCCCTCCAGGTGTGGACAAACTGCCTACCGCAAGCGAAGGAGTTCAAGTATCTCGGGGTCTTGTTCACGAGTGAGGGTAAGGTGGAGCGGGAGATCGACAGACGGATCGGTGCGGCTGCAGCAATAAAACAGGCGCTGTACCGGTCCGTCTTGGTGAAGAGGAGCTGAGCCGGAAGGCGAAGCTCTCCATTTACTGGTCGGTCTATGTTCCAACCCTCACCTATGGCCACGAACTCTGGGTCGTGACCGAAAGAACGAGACCTCGGATACAAGCGGCCGAAATGAGCTTCCTCCGCAGGGTGGCCGGGCTCAGCCTTAGAGATAGGGTAAGGAGCTCGGACATCAGGAGGGAGCTTGGAGTCGAGTCGCTGCTCCTTCGTGTCGAAAGGAGTCAGCTGAGGTGGTTCGGGCATCTAGTCAGGATGCCTCCTGGACGCCTCCCATTAGAGGTTTTCCAGGCACGTCCAACTGGTAGGAGACCCCGGGGAAGACCGAGGACACGCTGGAGGGATTATATCTCCCGGCTGGCCTTGGAACGCCTCGGGATCCCCCAGAATGAGCTGGAAAGTGTTGCGGGTGAGAGGGAAGCCTGGGTCGGCCTGCCGGACCTGCTGCCACCGCGACCCGACCCCGGATAAGCGGCTGATAATGGATGGATGGAGATTTAATCAACACATCCTAACCCAGTTTCTCCACGGGGCCTAATTACAGAACAGCTAGTCCGCCTCGCGGCGCCGGTCCGGATGAGCGTTTCCCGAGGACTCGTCTTCTCTGTCGGTTGACTCCTAAACCTACAGAGCCCACGCAGACGCTTTATGCTTACTGGGTTTAAAAGATCCCAACTGCTGTGAAGCATCTTCATGGAACGCGCAGCACACACTGTATTTGACCCTGTATTTGGTTAGGGCTCATGACACAGAGGCAGCATCATGCGAGGATGGACGTGGACGGACGAGGAGAGGCACGGATGTGTGTGATGCATAGAGACGAGCTACAGAGGCTGCAGATCAGAACATGGATCACATCTCCTTTTACCCTGTCAGCGTCTTTGCAACGATAACTGACAGACAGAAGAGCGGAGATAAGCATTCACATTTCATAAACATTTAAATGTTTTGTGAATATTCATGCTCCCTTTGCTTGCACTCTGTTTATTGTTTAATGTTATGCACCACTCGACATGACACATTCCTAGTATGTGAACACATACATGGCAATAGATGCTTCTGATTGGGATGAGTTGTGTGTAATGCCCATGCTAATGGTGCTTTCTGTTTGGTTTCTCACCCTTTTCCCATGAAGAAACAAAGGGAAGTCAAGTTCCGCTGCAATGAACACTTTCAACTGCCACGTTGTGATGGATCTTCCTTTTGCTGCTCGGCCATCTTCACGACATCAGAAGTAGAGGCGGGCCGCGTTTAGCTTGGCCTCTGAAAGAAAGTCATGTCTTCATGTAGATTCACGGCTTCCTTACTCTTGACGATGTCAAAACTGGACATTTATTGTCTTCATGGACGCTGCCTAATAGGCTTAGGTCATACTTTTAAACTGCTTTTTCATTGTCTGTGACCAATAAAGTCACCAATGCATCACACGGGGTTTGAATGGCTGAATTCATTGCTGCTAAGCTTTTATACTTGAACTGAGATGAATCAGCCAGGGCACATTGTTCTACATTGTCCAATTAATGCAGGTAGCAAGTCACTGAACGCAACTGTTGTTTCTGTTAGCAGTAATTCAACGTTCTATGAAATACACGCGTGTGTTCCTTTTGGTTCTTCATGGCCAGAGAAGGGCTGCTTTCATTCATGCTTTGTGAACATGAGTCATGCCAGTAGAAGGATTTGCATCCTTTACAGGAAGCAACTAAATATGTATCCATAAATATCCCCTTCGTGTCCATTCCTTCATCTGCCTGTCTATTCCACACGTTACTCTTGTATCTTGTTAAAATAATGACACCAGTCATACAACATATGCGTGGCCATATACTGTGCATCTGCATACAAATATCTTGACATTCTTAAAGAACAGAGGGGTGCCAACGCATTAAGAACACAGAGCACGAGTCGTGTGGGGAAAAGAAGAGGAGGATAAAGATCAAGCAACTGGAAGTCGAGGGGAGGTAAATGTCAAGCGAGGAGCTGCTTAGTGCCAGCCGGCCTGGCTGTGATGGATGGACTGCGGTGGGAGGGCAACACTTCTCTCACTGGCAGCATCACCCGTCTACAGAGGAAAGAAAGAGGGAGGCTGGACTCGCTGGAGAAACCCGGAGAGCTTGCCATGACGTCTCAGCTTCTCTGTTGACTTGGAGCTTAATCCTGACAGCGTGACCATTGTGTTAATTCAAATCACGACATGAAGTAAATGCAAGAATGAAAGGACATGTTACTGTAGAGAGCAGACCATTCATGTGGGAACACTTCAGCTTCCTGCTAGAGGAAATATGAGTTTGACTGTGGAGGGAATACATTAGAATGAGTTGGCAGAGAGATGATGGAGAGCGACACAAGCAGAGGGAGGCGAGTCATGGAGACGTCTCTTCTCGGAGGCGTTCACTGGGAACACCTGCATTGTTTCCAGCTTCCAGAAGGATCTCAGCTCTCTATATAATGAGGCACCATTGTCCCAAGGCACAAGTGTAAAGAGAAAATATGACTAAAGCTGAACAATGTAATCTTGATTTTGGAAATGTTTCATATTTGTTGTGAAAACATAACTTTACTCATGTGGTATATCAGCTTTTTGGAAAAAAACCCACGCTGTCTTTTAGCGTCTCTCTGCTTTTTCCTCCTTCTCCTGGTTTTTCTTTTTCCCTCTGTCTGTTTCTCTCTCTCTTTCTGTGCATCCCTCTTTCCCTTTCCTTCTCTCAACCCCCCCCCCTCTCTCTCTCTCTCTCTCTCTCTCTCTCTCTCTCTAAATTAAAAAAAACCTAAATGCTGACATATTTGTCCATTTGTGATTGATCTCTTCACGACATCGACACACATCCTCTCGTCTTTTTATTTTGCTCAAAAAGAGTGTTGGCATTATTTAAGAATCCAAACATTTGAAAATGAAAATGATGTTGTTGTAATTGTGGATAGATACAGTTTTAACAATAAAATATCATTACACATTATATAGGTCACCTGATTTCAGTTCAAATGTACATTATTATTATAAGTTATTATTATCATTGATATTATAAGTTATTATTATCATTGATATTATAAGTTATTATTATCATTAATATTATAAGTTATTATTATCATTAATATTATAAGTGTTTGAGAGTCTGACATCAGAGACATAGAAGGTCTTATTTCTCGTTGGTTAACAAGCGTTCTACTTTTCAGCTCCAAGGGTCTGTATCCAAACGCCTGATGAGACGTAGAGAGTCTCATCCTCCTCTCTCCTCCTCCTCCTCTCATCCTCCTCTCCTCCTCTCATCCTCCTCTCATCCTCTCTTCCTCCTCTCTCCTCCTCTCCTCCTCTCATCCTCTCCTCCTCCCATCCTCCTCTCATCCTCATCTCCTCCTCTCATCCTCCTCTCCTCCTCTCCTCCTCTCATCCTCCTCTCATCCTCCTCTCCTCCTCTCATCCTCCTCTCATCCTCCTCTCCTCCTCTCATCCTCCTCTCTCCTCTCATCCTCCTCTCTCCTCTCATCCTCCTCTCCTCCTCTCCTCCTCCTCTCATCCTCCTCTCCTCCTCTCATCCTCCTCTCCTCCTCTCATCCTCTCCTCCTCCCATCCTCCTCTCATCCTCATCTCCTCCTCTCATCCTCATCTCCTCCTCTCATCCTCCTCTCCTCCTCTAATCCTCCTCTCCTCCTCTCATCCTCTCCTCCTCCCATCCTCCTCTCATCCTCATCTCCTCCTCTCATCCTCCTCTCCTCCTCTCATCCTCCTCTCCTCCTCTCATCCTCCTCTCATCCTCCTCTCTCCTCTCCTCCTCTCATCCTCCTCTCTCCTCTCATCCTCCTCTCCTCCTCTTCTCCTCCTCTCATCCTCCTCTCTCCTCTCATCCTCCTCTCCTCTTCTAATCCTCCTCTCCTCCTCTCATCCTCCTCTCCTCCTCCTCCTCTCCTCCTCTCATCCTCCTCTCTCCTCCTCTCATCCTCTCCTCCTCCTCTCCTTTCCTCCTCCTCCTCTCATCCTCCTCTCCTCCTCTTCTCCTCCTCTCATCCTCCTCTCATCCTCTCCTCCTCCTCTCCTTTCCTCCTCCTCCTCTCCTCTTCTTCCTCCTCCTCCTCCTCCTCATCCTCTCTTCCTCTTCTTCTCCTCCTCCTCCTCCTCTCCTCTTCTTCCTCCTCCTCCTCTCTTCCTCCTCTCCTCCTCCTCCTCCTCTCCTCTTCTTCCTCCTCCTTCCTCCTCTTCCTCCTCTCCTCCTCCTTCTCCTCTCCTCTTCTTCCTCCTCATCTTCTTCCTCCTCTCCTCCTCCTCATCCTATCCTCTCCTCCTCCTCTCCTCTTCTTCCTCCTCCTCTCCTCCTCCTCCTCCTCCTCTCTTCCTCCTCATCCTATCCTCTCCTCCTCCTCCTCTCCTCCTCCTCTTCCTCTCCTCTTCTTCCTCCTCCTCTCTTCCTCCTCTCCTCCTCCCTGGTCTCTCCTTCGCTGCTGCAGAAAGGAAATGGAGTCGCTGGCTGAACGCCACACCTGACACTCCAGCCGTAATCTGATTAATGTTTTTAATTTATATAAGTGAGTAGCGAGGGCCGATGCCTCTACTGATGCTGGGTTTCACACACACACACACACACACACACACACACACACACACACACACACACACACACACACACACACACACACACACACACACACACACACGCTTGACGTGACAGGTGTCATATAGGCCAAGTCGTGAAAGGGCAGGAAGCGTGTTGTTGTGTGGAGGGACGAGGGAGACTAAAAATAAAGGTAAAGAAAATACTGACCTGAGGGGGAAGTGAGGAGAAAGTAACATGGGAGCAGTGGAAGAGAAAACAAAGGAATGAAAAGAGGGGGCTGCAGGGCAAGAAGGTTGGTGAGAGAGGGAGAGAGAGAGGGGTTGAGGGGAGGAAAGGGAAAGAGGGATGCCCAGAAAGAGTGAGAGAGACGAACTACAGGGAAAAAAAAAAACCAGGAGAAGGAGGAAAAAGCAGAGAGTCGCTAATTAAGAGAGATGATGAAAAGGCAGCGTGGGACAATCTAATTGGGAAATCCTGCCTTTATCTTTCAAACTATTCATCATGACGAATACAACAAAATAACACATGAAATCTTCCACAAAAAGAACCGACGCTCCCTGAATCCAACACGGACCCCCGGAACAAACTGATTCATCTTGGCTGGGAATCACACTTTTCTTTCATTAGGGCCATGTATCCTATTAACATCTCATGGAAAGGTGCACCTGAGTGGATGAAGAGGAAAACAAGAATTCAAGTAACGACCTCGGACGCATGCCTTTCCATTACTGTTCCACCCGATCAATAATGCCGTTGATTGCAGAGGAAACTGTTGTGGTAGGGAAAGCAACACACACACACACACACACACACACACACACACACACACACACACACACACACACACACACACACACACACACACACACACACACACACACACAGCGTATTGCATCAACAAAATGGCCGTGGTTGCTTTTCAGTTCATCACCTCTGAACAGGGGAAAGGTGGCTGGGTGCTGAGAGGATGGGAGGAATAATAAAGTTAGAGGTGGTGGAGGGAAACGTTGCCTGAACAGAGGATGATGAAGATAGTGCCGGGCTGGTGCTTGGCTCCCGGTAGTTCTGTTACGTTTATCCAGAATACAGCAGCAGAAGCAAATAGCAGAATACTTAGAAAAGTGTAAAATAATTGAACATCTAAATTTACCGACTTTTGGTCCAGCAAGACACCTGCCATGTTGGAAGCAGATCGCAGAACACGTGAACACACATACATGAGAGCCTGGGGGTGGGAGCCGGGCGGTGGGAGCCTGATGGTGGGAGCCTGGGGGTGGGAGCCTGGCGGTTGGACCTGGTGGTGAGAGCCTGGTGGTGAGAGCCTTGTGGTGGGAGTCTGGTGGTGAGAGCCTGGTGGTGGGACCTGGTGGTGAGAGCCTGGCGGTGGGAGCCTGATGGTGGGAGCCTGAGGGTGGGAGCCTGATGGTGGGAGCCGGGCGGTGGGAGCCTGAGGGTGGGAGCCTGAGGGTGGGAGCCTGATGGTGGGAGCCGGGCGGTGGGAGCCTGAGGGTGGGAGCCTGAGGGTGGGAGCCTGGTGGTGGGAGCTTGGTGGTGGGGACCTGGTGGTGGGAACTGGTCGGTGGGAGCCTGAGGGTGGGAGCCTGAGGGTGGGAGCCTGGTGGTGGGAGCCTGGTGGTGGGAGCCTGGTGGTGGGAGCCGGGCGGTGGGAGCCTGGTGGTGGGAGCCTGGTGGTGGGAGCCTGATGGTGGGAGCCTGGCGGTGGGAGCCTGAGGGTGGGAGCCTGAGGGTGGGAGCCTGGTGGTGGGAGCCTGAGGGTGGGAGCCTGGCGGTGGGAGCCTGAGGGTGGGAGTCTGGTGGTGGGAGCTTGGTGGTGGGGGCCTGGTGGTGGGAGCCTGAGGGTGGGAGCCTGGTGGTGGGAGCCGGGCGGTGGGAGCCTTGTGGTGGGAGCCTGGTGGTGAGAGCCTGGTGGTGAGAGCCTGGTGGTGGGAGCCTGGTGGTGGGAGCCTGGTGGTGAGAGCCTGGTGGTGAGAGCCTGGTGGTGGGAGCCTGGTGGTGGGAGCCTGGTGGTGGGAGCCTGGTGGTGGGAGCCTTGTGGTGGGAGCCTGGTGGTGGGAGCCTGGTGGTGGGAGCCTGGTGGTGGGAGCCTTGTGGTGGGAGCCTGGTGGTGAGAGCCTGGTGGTGAGAGCCTGGTGGTGAGAGCCTGGTTGTGGGAGCCGGGCGGTGGGAGCCTGGCTCCCACGTGCCCGAACACGTGCCAATCATAATCCACCTCACGCACGTTTACAATTCAGATGTCAGAAAGGCCATAGAGGTTAAAGTTATGGAAGATAATGCAACTCTTCCTTCATCCCCATGGTCTGATCAAATAAAGGAAGCGTCTTAGATTATATGTAAGACCTGTGTTGTACTTTCCTGCAGGGTATTGGTTTTCAAGATGAACTCTAGAAGAGGTGTTCACCTTGTGGGAGAACACATAAGCCCGAAAGAGGTACCGCACTCCCGTCAAGCTGTAGTCCTTCGGCCAAGGTAAGTGAGGACAATAACAACGTTAGAGCTCGTGCCAACTTTGGAATCTGTATGAATATCAAAGGAATTCCACCTGTGAACAGAGGAACCAAGGTATACATTTAGATCACACAGGACAACCCAAGTGAGCGCGACAGAAGCTTTTTCTGATGAAGACCTTTGGCATTGACCCAGTTGATGGAATTGATTAATGAAGGACCCGTAGATGAGGCTCTGATGTGGTGGTGACAGGGTGAATAGACTGCATCTACTGCAGAGGGACAACACCTGTTGGGGGGTTAACATATCATTCAGCTAAGATGGTTAACTGGAGGACAAATCCTGGTGGAATTATTGGATAAGTGGTGGAGTCCGAAGTGCTGACAAAGTAGATTTATAGTGGTAATTCTGGCTTCAACCTGCGCTAAAAGCTACATTTTCTGGAGCTTAGTTCCAAAAGGATCTAATTGATTATCATAAAATGTTGGCTTGATTAGTTGAGAGGCGTTCATGACTGAGCCAACTGATTAGAAATAGGCAATATCTACACATTATGGAAGTAAAAGTAGGATTTTATGAAAACTGACATATCTATGACAATTCAAGGATGACACTACTTGGAAAGATGCATTAGATTAAATTACATTTAGCTGACGCTTTTATCCAAAGCGACTTACAATATTAAATCTGATTGTTATCAGATGTAAGGACTTGGGAAGGCCCTACGAACATATTGATGAATGGACGGCACGACGTAGGTGGTCTCCCAAAGCGTGTGCAGGAGTCAATCACCTGAGTAACCTGAGGGCAAGGGACTTGGTCCATTTGAGTTCTCAGGAGGCCGCAGCAGAACAGGAGATCTGTCCATCGTTTTGTATGTAATACAAGACATATGTTTGTGAGTAGTAGTTGTAAATAATTAGTTTCCTTGTAGTCCCTTAGTTCCTGGGACAACTTCTGAGGGTCTGTTGTAAATATATGCCATGAGAAGATTAAGGCATTGTTGGCAAGTCCACCTTTCTCGGTCTATAGCTAACTGATTGTTAAAAGACAGTTTGGGATTTTGCTTTGAAAATCTGATGTGCTCCTCTGTCTAAAGATGTATCTCTTATGACGATATTGAACTGCATAGCTAAGCAGGCTAAATCTCCATGGCATTATGTTCCGTGCATAGGGGAGTCTTACATAACCTTGTGTATGTTAGACATAACATTATAGGCATTTCGGCGTGGCTTATGTAACAATAGGTTGCAAAGCGAGGCTTAGAACTGGAGTCCCTGAATGTAGAGTTTCCCAAACAACAGCGGCGATGTACAAATAATACAAGCTAGAAGAGTTGTGGAGTTTATTCACATCCTTTCCTGGGTCTCTCCCTCAGCATTTTCTTTGCGGCGTGTCTTCCTTCTCCCTGATTTCATTCTGCACATGTTTCCTCACTCAGGTCTCTCCGAATCCTCCATTCGTGTTAAATTCCCCCCGATTCCTCTGTGTACCCTCAAACAACCCTTTCCGTTGTTTGGAGTTTGAATAGAGCAGCCGAGAGCCAGCAAAGTGCATCTGAAATAACAATGAGAGAGGTACTTGTAAGCATACGCAACCAGTTGAAATCCAGTGTGAACACAACTCGTTGTCTTCTATTCAGACAACAATCAGAAGTCTTTAACTGGTTTAGGAGCATCTCAAAAACAAAAACAAGGAAGAAAACAAAATTATCCCTAAATTACAATAGTTTTCCATTTCAAAAAAAGAGGCTCGCGACTGGAATAAAACGTTCCGTGAGATGTGTATGTTTTGCTGTGAAAGCTTCGGGGGCTTAAAGCCATTGTTTCTTTTGTCTCCAGTTGCCGCTCAGAATAACCCCAAAAACTTTCTGTTGTTGTTGCACGGCTTTGGAGAAATGGCTGAAATCCATGCGTCTGCTTCTGTTCGCCACCCTAATGGTGACGTGTGATGACTCGTTTCCTCCTCTTCTCTTCACCCTGCTTCATATCAGAGTGATGAAGTTTATGCTGCTCGCTCCTACAGGGGGTTTGCTGGTGCACCCCTCCTCCGCTCGTGTTGACGCCTCTCCTCTCCTTCTCTACCTGTTTTTCTCTTCCATTTCCTCCGTCTAAACTCGTTCTCCTGCTCTTGACTGCCAGCTGATGTTGTTTGTTATGAATGCTGCGGGGATCCTCCTGCACATTGTTGTGCCTCTGCGTCTCCTCTGCAAATATTTTGGCCTTTGAGCTGAGAGCAACATGACCCAGGGGCGAGCAGATGAGAAGAAGCGAGGAAGAAAAGGGTTCGTGCCTGGCGAGTGGTGGTTTGGGGACAGAATGCAATAAAAAAAGACGAGGTTCTTTTTTTATGTTTTAGAGTTACTGAAATGAGAATAAGAGAGAGTAGAATAGGGGTGTGGGGGGCTTCTTCCTTTCCTCTTCCTGCATCCCACCATGAAGCTCCACATGTCGATCACTGCAGCCTCACATGGGGACTCACAGGACACCAGGGTTAGGGCCTGACATGGGGCTGCTTATTTTCTGTACATTTAAAGTTATCAATGCTGTTTTTTGCACATGATTTGATGAAAAATGCTATATTTGCGGTCATTGTAGCCAGCGCCGGTATTGCTAGGTCATAATATACTGTAGCGTACAATCCTGCTCTAGCCTGAGATCCTTGTAGGTCTGTTAGCAATCAGGGAGAGGACACTTTAGAAGCTGCATGGTTCAAAATGTCAATGGCATTACTATTTGGTGGCAACATGTAACCAATCAAACGATGCAAAGTGTAGCTTGAGCTTTAGTTCACTTATTTAGGCAGTAAATAAAAGGTGAATATTACAAATAATACATTATACAGGGGACAAACAACCATTACATGGTGCTATACTGTAAGTGTAAAACAACTCCAATGTTTTTTAAACTATACAAAATCAAAGTGTACTTCCAAAGCCCAAGTGTCCCAACATCGTTCCTTCATCTTGATCTGTGGGATTCAACAATATTCACCTTAGAGGAGGAACTGAGAGGAAATGTTGAACATTTTACAAACATACTGAGACTTGAAACTGAAGGGTTGACTGTTCCCACAGAGTCTTGATGCTATGACGAGTCAAACGATTGTGTTGAGTAGATCTGCAATTCATTTGTTTTGCTGTGCAACAAACATACTTCATGTCAAGTTTTCATTACTTAAGCATTTTACATGTTTTTTTTTGCCCCAATATTCAGTATCTTTCAGCCCATTTTGAATTTTGAAATTGAACTTGACAACGCCACCAAGCAGGTGTTAAAAAAGACATTCACAGGAATAAGGGCTAATGTAAGCTGGCAAGGCCAACTAGTGTCCACTTTCGAATGAAAGTTGACAAAATGACCCTTGACCATTTTGAGGTCAAGCAAGAGAGACAGACTGAGAGACGTTTGGATGTCTTTCCTCTTCTGTTCTATAAAGGGATTGAAGGCAATTGGAAATTACCTTCGACAGTCAAACCAAACCTGTCATCTAATGTACTGTCTATTGGTATCAAAGAGCAGCGGCTCAAGGGCCATTTAAAAATACATTTAAAAAGAGCCGCCCGTTGCCGTCAGTTAAAGGCAGCGTTTCTTCAGATATGCTGCAATTCCAAAGTTATATGCCATAAGACTGTAAAACATTTACACTTTGCAGGCTTTTATGCAGAATCATGCAAAAGAACCGTGAGCGTTTTTTGATGAGGATCCCACGAGCTTCCGCCCAGTCAAAATCTGAAGAAACGGACACATTTTCAGACTCCGACTTCCGACATTAGCACTTCTCAGATGTCAAGCGAGAATAAAAACACACAAACCTGCTTCTTATAATATAAGAACTTGCCTGAGAATCATCATGTTTTTGAATATTCTTCAGTATGGAGGTAATCCAGTGATAGATGTCTGTACATCCGTGGGTACATTGCAAACAGGAATTGCTAAAAGCTAATTATTTGATTTCTAACATATTTCATAATAGTGCCAATTTAGCAAAATGTGAACAAATAGGCTAAAATTGGACCCAAGTTGTAGCCAACAGCACAACTCACTGAATCTGGAGCAGCGCAGGGGAGTTTTGTCTGAGAGCCCACAGAGGCAGGCTTTGAAAACAGCTTTTTGATGATTAGATTTTATATTTCTATTCATATATCACAAAGATAAACAGTTTAACAATGAATATTTAGAGTCTTCCGAGTGCGACTCTCAAACAGCTATGAGCATCTGAAGGGAGAGTTAATCACACATTCTGAGCAATATGAACAATAAATCCCTTACAACTAAGCAAACTCTTTATCTTTAGAAATTGCTTTTCTCAAAACCCTAACATTTTCAGACACTTTTTGGCATCTTCTTTACACATCATAAGCATTCAACCACAAGCACACCACATTGCTTTATGAACTGAAAGTCAATGTGAATATCCACTTGGAAGTATGTTTAACTTTAACAGATGATGAGCAATATTTCAAAGTTTGAGCCCAAATGTGTCAAAACTCCAGTCATTATTACATCCCCACACATAAGGGATCTGGTACTGTCTAATTATGGGACTGTCTCCCTAACCACCAGGCTACGGTGATGTCTGATGCATTAAACATGGCCAGCAGGTCTAGAAATTAATATAGCAGAGCCACTGAAAGAAAACATTTCTGACTCTTTTCATGTGCCTGTAAATGTCTGGGAGTGTGGATCTGTTTGAGTGAGTGGGAGCATGTCTGGGCCACTAAAGGTCATATTTACCATTTGTCTGGGTTTTGGGAGAGGCAGAGGCCAACTGGGGACAACAATGTGGACCGCTAGAATTCTGATGGTCTTGTGGACCATCGGGCACACACAGCGACAAACACACACAAACACACACAACAATGAGGATTTAATCAAATGTCAGGACTGCCGCGACATCCCGCTGTAAATACAGAGTGTAGGAGGCCTGGGAAGAATGGGAATGAATGGGAGATGAAGGTGATCAATAGGAATCAATGGACATGTAAAAAAGCCACTAATAGTTCCCTGCGTACAAAAGAACCGGAGAAGGGACATGTATCATCATCAGTTAAAAGGGCATTACATTTATGGCTGTTAATAACAGAAACAATATTGTTTCCAATCTCTGTTCACAGACTGAAAAGACTGGTAACTTGGAAGTCAAAAAGTAGAAGCTGAAGACCTACATTTGTCCTGAGAGTTGGTGGAGAGTTTTCTTTGCTGGATGTGTACATAGTCAGTTAATATATTTAGTTACACTTCATTCATTCAGTAAATACCATCATTTTAGCAAGAGACACCTGTAAACAATCACAAATATTATAAGACATTTAGAGGGGCTCTCGGAGAGCAACACATTATCCAAGGACCGTCTCCATAATTGAAAAATTATCCCAGTGATTTGAATCTGATCCAAACTGTGATGTGCTCTTCTATGGCCCATGTTACACCAAGTGTGTTGTTTTTCCATAATTCTGCTGACAAACGAGCCAACAAATTGACCAAAAAAACCCTTGGGCAGAGGTAATTATAATCTTGTAAAACTTTGAAGTCCCTCAGTGGTATGACGATTTCTACCTTCAAGCTTTGTTGCAGTACATAACAATAGTACGTTGCATTGTTTAACAGTAGAACGGTACATCAACCTCTTCACAGCTCGCCCTTTACCCCGGTTGGTCAGTGGCCCTCGGCTTCTCATACCAACGAGTGAGCCACACTTTTGCAATACAAACTTTAATGTAAAACTCATTTGCGTCAGTATTAGATGCTCAGAGGAACGATTGTAGTTCAAAGAGCGAGAAAGTCAGGAGGGAGGGGATGGGTCAAAAACAGGACTGTCGCCAATGTGAAAGCAAGTAAACATTGACTTAGGTTACATTAGTTTGGCTACATAACTTGCTGAACAAGATCTTTTCCTAGGCCTAACCAGAAGTCATTTTGTGGTGTAAATAACATTGGATATTATTTTTTTCCAAAGACGCTGTCCACATACGAGCACAAACTGACACGTAGTCCCAGACACGTCCAAACCGGACGCTAGAGGGGAACCTAGAGCATCATAGTTAGAAGAGTACAGGCCAATAACCAAGCAGCAGTATTTTACGAGATGGAAGTAAAAATGTGATAGGTGCATCGGTAACCTAGCATAACCTAGTACCTGCAACTGAGGCAACATTTTGCAAACATATTGGCCAAAACAGCTTTATAAGGTAATCCAAGGTCTGTATTTAGCTTTTGTAAGTTATTCTGCCCCTACATGACCAACAATATAACACGGGAGGAGGACACCTACTGAACCACTTCCAACAGTCAGAGGGAGATGATGGAAATTGCGGGTTGTGGTCGCCTCAATCTGCACGATTGCATGAGGGTCACGAACATATTGATGTAATAAAGCAGCCATATAACTCCGGGGTCTAGCGAGCAGAATATAACCGTCTGCACCGTGACTCAGGTTACTCCCACAGTAATCCCGCTCGCTAGACTGTAGTCGCCAGCGGACTTCACTGACACAGCTATAATTGGTACATTTAGTATGATTAATCGCTACCTCATCAGATTTGCATACATAATGGATTTTTGGTCAAACAGTTGTGAGCGCGCATGCCATCCAAAATAGAGGAGCCACGCTGTGTGTTAATGATCCTCCGCCTACCGGGTCCGCTAACCGAGTCCCCCTCCCCCTCTCGAGTCCTGCCATGATCAATGTGTCAGCCAAATGTCAGCGGAGGCAGAAGACTCTTTCACGAAAACTGAAACTGAGCGCGAGCATGAAATCGATGAAGTGTTTCCAGAGTGTTCACTGCGGCAGTTGTCCACACCTTACAAGTAATTAGGCTTGTGTCCACTTGAAAAGAAACAGTCACGGCCTCTTGTTGTCCGTCTTGTGGAAGACTCAAATTGAGTCGTAATCTCCGCGTTCACGTGGATTCAGGTCAAAATGTTTAATAGACCCCCCCATCAAAAGTGTGCCCACCATCTTAAAAACATAAAGCATCACACTAACGTTTAGCCCTCTGCATCTTCTTCCAGTAAGTAACAGATGCAGATAACCACGATGCAGATAACCACGATGCAGATAACCACGATGCAGATAACCACGATGCAGATAACCACGATGCAGATAGCCACGATGCAGATAACCACGATGCAGATAACCACGATCCAGATAACCACGATGCAGATAACCACGATGCAGATAGCCACGATGCAGATAACCACGATGCAGATAACCACGATGCAGATAACCACGATGCAGATAACCACGATGCAGATAACCACGATGCAGATAACCACGATGCAGATAGCCACGATGCAGATAACCACGATGCAGATAACCACGATCCAGATAACCACGATGCAGATAACCACGATGCAGATAGCCACGATGCAGATAACCACGATGCATGGGAGCTTGAGGCGAGGAAGCACAGAGGCTCCCGGGAAGAAGTTATAATGTGACACCACATTCGGTGATGCAGCGCTGGGTTGTGAAGAGCTGCTGAGCCCGTCCAGATCTCAGGGATAATTTCATATTTTCACATAGAGTAGAAATTGTCTGATTTCCCCAAAATTAGTGAGAGCATCGTTCTGCCTGCTCTTAGAGCTTCTTAAAATGCATGAAGTAATGCTTCAGCTAGTTCAAGTACTGCTTCAATTATTCCCTCCATTAGTCTCTTTCATATTGTACCGGACTGAGTGGCATGTCATGTCATGTTATTGTGTTTACAGGAAGAAGTTGTTCTATAAGAAGATGAGTTATTGCAATTACTGGGTTCAGGAGGTCAGTGAAGGTCTCATGAGCTGGGTGGCTGTGAAACCTGTCAATCATCGTAGCTACCTATGAGGGTGGGCGCTACACATGAACGTACCTGTGATTGGCAGAGCGAGTGAGGTGGGACGTTGTTGTTTTTAGTCTGTTGAGAGTGAGTCTGTGGCCCAATCCCAATCCCCCCTAAACCCTCAAACCCTGAACCCTCAGGGACTCACTGACGTCAGCTCTAAGCGGCTGAGTGTGAGAGGCTTTAGGGCTTGATGGTGTAAATATGAATGACAGCACTTTGCTGCAACATATCACGTGACTACATAGCAAAAATATTGCGTACAATTGTGTATTTATTTTATACTTTGTATTCACTGATTTGAACGTCTTCCTCGTGAGATGAGAAGTCATTTTAAATGATCTATTTACTCGTTTTTGTCAAAACAAAATGTTTGATGAATGTAAAACAAATCCTCTGATTTCATGTGTTTTCATGTTCCATCTTTAATCCATAATGTTGTTGTGTAAATGTATTTTATCGGGCTGAACGCCCACGTGTCTCTTTGTTTACCTTTTTTTTATGTCGTCATGCTTCCATTGGGAACTGCGTGTTTAACGTCACATTGCTATGAACTGTGGGTAATTCCTTTAGGCAAAGTCAGCATCTAATGCTGACTTAGGGAAAGGGATCGTAAAGGGCTAGACATGTCTGCCAGAGAACCTCAAACACTCTACGATGTGACAGTGGGACACCCCTAAACCCTCAAGGACTCCGTAAAGTGGAGATTGAGAGTGAGTCTATGACCGGGAGCAGAGTGTGAAGCATGTTAAGAGGCTTTACCGATGTGACGTAGGCTCCGCCCACAGTAGCGTGTTTATTGTTCATGAGTAAACCACAATGAGCAAGATAACGTCTCGTAGCTTTCCTGACCAAGGGTCGCTACAATATCTTCACCTTTCACCATTGTGTTGGTCACTTGTGTAGTGTGTTTCACAGTGATTGGTTATGAGCCACACACCCTCACTCCCTCTCTTCTTCTTCTCCTTTCCTCTTGGTTGTCATAACGTTCCTGCAGGCCACACTTACATGTGCAAAAGGCTGAAGCTAGACTGCCATGCAGTTCTGTTCCTGGTGTGATTATAAGTCTGCATCCAAGATTCTGCTAATGATTGAATTCAATTAAATAAAAAATTAGTAGATTTTGTTACCCGTTCTGAATAAATGACTGTAAAACAGTTTTCCAACTATCATATAATGCAGTTGAATATACAGTAATATGCTGTTAAAATACACAAGGTGCACTGCCTACATCAATGCCTCTGTTTTAGCGGTACATATCCATTCTGGTGAAAAACCCTCAAAAACGGCTTTAGTTTTAAAAGATAAGCAAAAGACAGAATCCCGACTGGAAACTAGTGTAAATTATTTGCATTCATTTCCCTGTGAGAAACAAACCTGATGAGACACTCAAATGTCTTTAAGTCTGTTATTTAACAGACACTTCATAATGCATCTGAATGGCCCCACAGAGGTCCAACAACAAGTCAAGGTTGCAGAATATTAGGCTTCACACAAACTGAACTGCTTGTTCCGGCTGCACATTATCCCGTCCCCCCTCAGGGGGATTCCCTTTTCGGATGGAGCTGAGATGCCACGGCCCTGGCAGGAGCTGCCGTTTCTGCTTTAGTGAGAAAGGTGTAGGTTGAGATAACAGCAAGCCAGACAGAGGCTACCTTTGTTTGGTGTCGACTTCTGCTTTTGCAAGGTCTGCCTGCACACGATTCAGAGTGGGGCGATACAACAGGAACATTATGAACTGGCATATTGCCTTGACAGGAGGGAGGTACAGCGGGTGATTAAAACCGTCCAGAACGTAATTGATATCCATCTCTTGGGCATCAGAGGTATTGGTGAGCCACAGCCAGCCGAGCGACTGATGCAGGAGCTTTACCAGACGTGGGGGCAGCTCTGTTCCTCAAGCTGTGAGAACCCTCAACGAGACGTCGATGGACAAAATGCTGAAATCAAGGCTTCACAATGGTATTGCACAATCCAATGGGTGACATCGTGGTGACATAGTGGTGACATCGGACACGAGTCAGTCGGGAATCTGACATCATTATAGCGCAAACACAATCTAACAAATGCAAATCCTAAATATTTGAACTATTTCTTTAATCGTTTAAATGTAACCTATGAATTAAAAAGGAATAATTTAATGTTCAAACAGCGGCTGTGTCCTCCATGTGGACTGCTGAGTCCACAAGGCAGCTTTGTAATAATAATGTCACTTCTCAGAGAGTTAGGCTTTCTTAGGAATCCATTATCACTTTATGTATTCCAGTATCTCTGTATTGATCCCAGCCTGTCACACTGTGATAAAACAGACTTTGTATTGTACCACACATACACGTATGTATAGTGTCATGCTCTGAAACACATCCTAATGCAGATCATATCTTGACAGAATTCAATTTCCCATCTGAAATTAAAACCCTTTGGAGGCCTTAATTGCAGCAATATGGATAGCAGGAAGTGAAGTGGGAGCTGGCGTGGCGCTTACATTCCCTCACTCATGTGGTCGTCTTATTTAGCTGTGATATGAACTTTATGGATGTTAAAAGAGAGCCATTGAAGACTGAGAGAGAGGAGTGGTGGAGCTCAAGCCTTATTAGCTTTTCCTTGAGATGAAGAGGAGAGAAGCAGAGTGTTTGGCTAAGGCTGTAGGCAAATGAACAAATCTGCCACGGAGGAGGAGACGACGGAGAGAGAATGGAGGTAGAAAGAGCTGCAGAGAGATGAGTCCAATGAGGACGCTGTCGTCAGCAGACTTCAGGAGCTTGACAGACTGGCGAACACGCCGCCTTCAGGGGAGCGTTTAGCCTCTGCTGGCGGTCCAGGAGTCAGATACGGCTTCCCCAGCCTCGCATGCCTCCTCTTGTCAAACAGGAAGTGTGTGACCCAGCTTCAGGTGGGGCTTGTTCTGCAGCTGTTGTGGCAAACTGACGAGAAGAGACGTTGATTTGGAGTTGCAACCCAGCGGGAAGTGTGAATGACCACAACAAGGCACATTGAACAAGACCAGAGTTCAGACCTTTCAGCATCAGCTTTACAGTGTAATTCAGCTTCCGGATCACTTTCCATCAATCAGACCAATCGGTTGAAACACAAACAAAGCCCATCCGGCTTTCCAAATATGGAATGTTCTATGTTCTTTTGCTGTGACCTACGGTCGGGATCAAAATAACCTTTGACAGAACACACAATTCATGTACGGGAAATGTGTGTTCTCAACCCAAGTTTCATGTACAGGCAGTGTTATTGCCAATTTCCTAATCTCTACTATTTGTGATAAAACCAGATGTGTTCAACATAAGTTACATATTACGGTTTCCTCATGATTCCAAATGTAAGGTGTTCAAACTATGTTATATGAGGATTTTCTCCAATATAGTCCAGCTGGGAAGAGGATGATATGGAAGGCGGAGCTGAAGTCCACAAACTAGATCCCGGTGAAGGTTCCTGAGGTTCAGTTGCTGGCGGATGAATGGAGGGCCAGGTAGACGAATTGCAGGGGGTCCAGAAAGGA
>NC_136601.1:26695106-26707606 GCF_910589615.1 Taurulus bubalis
GTGTGTGTGCGATTAATATTGTGTGCACGGCCAATTGAGTTTTAGCTGCTTTACAATGCTGAGCCCAACCTGAGTAATGATTTTCTTAATGCACGTTTTAAGCCACAGGTTTCCAGACAAATTATCCACAGTCGGCACAAATACACACTGCTGCTCCACGTCAGCAGCCGCATGGCTGTACATCAGCTCCCATGCTGAGCTCTACGGAAGCGGTTTATCTCAAAATACCTCAGACCGAAAATTAAAAGGACAAATTAAAAAATAAACCCACTTAAAGCATTGTTGCTGTTAATAACCCAGCAGCTTACCTCACGGAAACCCAGTGATTCACACCGTCTGGTAATTGTGTTGGAATTAAACGTGAATATCCAAATGACCGGGTGTGCTTCAGTCTGCCACGGTGCAGGGACTGACCATCACATTCTACCTGGTCCACTGCTGTATACTCACCCTTTTACTAATTGCAGTCATTTTTTATTTGCAATTATTTTCCCATCTTCCTAATTGCTTCATTAATTTACAATTTTCATTTATCTTTTTTAATCTTTTCATATAAAATGAAAATCATGTTTGATTGACAGTCTGAATGCATCAGACTTGGAGACGTCATTGAGGGTTTGAGCCAAAAACCCTTTGCAGCATCAGAGGGATCAAATGAAGTGACCAGAGAAATGTCCGTTGATGTTTGGTGATCACTTTCAGTAGATTAACCCTCTGAACCCCGGTCGCTTTTGGGCTGTTGTTTTTGCTCCCTTCACATTCCTCCTGGCCGGGACGTACAGTGAGTCCTGCACTGCCATGGAAACGGCACCATGGCCAGAAGCAGGGAGGACTCAACACGTTCCATGTGCAGTAAAACACTCACCGTGCCGTGAATAATTCATTTCTTTAATTAATCCAAATTTGGAAAACAGTGGAATAATATACTGTATATCCAACATTTTTCCAAGTGCTCACACGTGCTACCAACCTTGGGGTGGACATGCTTTTCAATCCCGCCGGCGGGTTTTGGGTTCCAGAGGGATCTAATCCTCAGACCTGTCAGATTCCATCAGGCATATCATTTATTTTAGAAGGAACGCTTATACAGTTGCAGTGGATTTAAATTTCAAAAGGCCCCGTTCCCTAATATGCATAGACTTGCTCTTACATGCACACTGCTTCATTTTGTTCTCGTGGCCCGGCGTAGGAATGGCACACTTCCAGACCTTTCTTCAAACCATTAGAAGCCATTTAAGGCTTTTGGTGTTTCATTCATACGCCACAGGATTGACGTTCCCAAGCGGCTTCTTGTGTGCCACTTGACGTTGTCTCTGCTTAGGCAACAACACAACGGTATCAGCCACAGCTGGGTATAGGCAGCGAAACGAAATAGAAGTATACAATGTATGTAAACAACAAAACATAAGAAGGGGAAAACATGTCAGTCATGTGACTTGCATCCAGTCTCCTGGTTGCAAGTCCTGTGCTTGTTTGATTCATACGCCTGACCACTTTTTCTTAAATATTATATATTACGTCATTTATTGAGAGCCCATCATAGTTCTGCAGATCCGTTCACATTGCAGTCTGTACAGACTACAAGTGAAAGGCGATCTCATTGCATGCATGACCTGCACATTGTTGCCATGTGGTCAGAGCGGGCTGGTGTTGGTTAGAAAGTCGCTTTCATTCTACACTGACAGCATATCCGCTATTTGCAAGCAGCAAACTGCACACGCCTCGATTTCTCTTTATTAGGAAATCGGTTTGCCAAAAGGTTTGTTATGGAGGAAGGTGAAGTTGTGGTGAGAGAATACCATGGCTCCATAGTCTGTGTATAGGAAGTGACGCCACCCATTGGTTTGTGGACGTTTTGAGGCCTTGAGTTCGGCTTTTTGTCCGTCGCCATCTTGGTTTCTTCCAACCAGAAGTGCCACGAGAGGGTGGAAAGGGATGAAACGAAAACTCCAGACTGAAGTGTTTGCTCCTTTTGGGAAAACAAAATGAGGCTCGGTAAATGAAGAAGATGATTTGACATGAATGTTGATGTGGGGGAAAAAGAACAGACCATAAGAAAAAGAGAAAAACATATTGAGGAGATGAGACTCATCGTAGTTATTGGACAGATGACAAGTGGGATATTATCAAAGTGGGAAAATGATGACATCCAGCAAGGACTTTCACTAATAGGTCATTCAATTCATAATTGCAATTGCCTGTTTTTTGTGATTTAATGAGTGCAATGCAATCAGGAGAGGAAGCTGGAGTGAACCTCTCTTTATTCTTGTGTTTGTCGCTTTGGGATCGACTAGGCTGAAGGAATCATTTGCATTAAAGGCACAGTTGTTTTTTTTATACAGATACAACAGTAAATCACAAACACAAATCAGTTTTCCTTGCCGATGAAGTGGATCGAAATACAAATGCCAATGGAGACATGAATTTGTCACCATGAAGACAACTGGATATAAACTCACGCAGTGCACAAGATGAGATGAAAATCCATTTGCTGTTTCACAAAGAAACTCGTGAGCCGTCCAGAAGTGAGGCGGAACAACAGCATGCTTCATCAGTTTGCATGAGATGTATGCAGATTGAATGGGAACATATCTACAGCTTCAACAGTTCATTAATTCCACCAAGCAGGTTATGTTTTTACTTTTGGTTTGTAAGATTACGGGAAAAAAACAACTTCTGGCCCGACTTTTATGAATCTTGCTGGGCCAAGAAAGAACCCATTCCATCTTGGAGCAGATTGGCCTTTGTGGAAGTTACAGTGTAACAGCATTACAGAGATTTATTTCTACAACAGGCCTGAGAGGTTTGACAGCGAGGCACAGATGCTGTTCAGCGACGGCCGCCTTGGATCTCTCCGCTGAGAAGCGTCTCCGAATGAAAGGCCTGCGACTGAGGACATGAGCTTTCAGCCGATTCTCTACATTACTGAGGGCCATTTCTGCATTTGACACTCTGGTTTCTAAATCAGCCGATGAAATAGAAAGTTAAAAGCCATCTGCTCTGTGTAGTTGGGAACTCATTGAAGGTATTCCGGAACCTTTTATGAATAAGTGGGTTTATATCCTATTGGAATCAATTCTACACACGGTGAGAGCGTGTGTGAAGTGATGAAAGCACAAATCAACTAAATGAAATGTGGTCTTGATTATTACATGAAGTTTAAAAGTAACATGCTTTTGTGCGTCAGGGGAGGTAGGTGAACATTTTCTTCTGACAAAGAGAAAAGGCTTTCTTACAGAAACAAATGTGCTGTCTTTGACTCCATTAATAAGAAAATACTGCCAAAAGCTCTAAAAGTCAATTTTTACCCCATTTTTATGAATAAGAAATGTATTGGAAACGACCATACATCTGCAAGACACTGCAGGTGAAAAGGGGAAAAGAATAGTTAGATATGATTTACAAGTTTTCTGAAATGTTATTGTGACGTCCCCTTTCCCGTCGAGGGGATAAGGGGGGAACGAACACAGGTCAGTCCAAAGAATAAGGGAAACAAAGTCAGAAAATAGGAGTAACGAAGAAACAATATTTATTCGACGCTGGCGGTTCACAACACAAAAGAAAAGGTTCTGTCACGTGGGAGAGATTGGGGACAGCTTGTGGTCGTGCCAAACAAACAGAAATCAAGAAAACAAAACGAGGCCTCGCTCTCTACCTCTGGAAATAAACAAACAAAATGGCTTCTCTACAAAAGATTGATCAAAACATATACAGAGGGAGCACCGACCAATAACCTAGTGTTTCTAGACACAAAGTACCTACGTGTCTGCACCAGTGTACAGGGTACCCCAAACTTACCTACTGCCCTCAACCTCTCACCACAAACCTTCCACCTGTCAGTGTGCATTCAGGAACGAACAAACAAGACCAGCCCCGAACTCTTCCGACCTCCTCCTTTTAAAATGGCCGACCTCCTCGCTGATTGGCCTTCACAGGTGGCAACCAGTTAGCCAATAGGAATCTGTGGGGGAAAACAAGAAGGGAGGGGAGAACACAACACTGACACGTAACAGTTATGTGTAAATATGCAAATTAGGCATTATCAAATGCTAATCTTTTGTGAATTATGGAGAAATCTACTGATGTAAATTGTCAAAATGGTAAAATAAACACCTAAATATGTATGTTGGATATTTTCTTTCCTCTTAATAATAACATGTTCTGGAATCTCAAAATTGACCATTATATGAAGAAAACATTATGTTTTGTTTGTCGTGTCTCACCTCAAAAAACCTTCTGTTAAATTTCTGAGGAATTACGACTTTACTTACCATGCCCCGAAAACTTTTGAGCCCCATGCCTGCCAGCAAAATACAAACACTGTGCAACTAATTGATTGAATTCAAAGTGGAGTCATGATAATTAAGCAGATGATAATACCTCCACCAGGAGAGAAGTCTTCCCCAACGCTGACGTTGAGCTTCTCCCTGGCTGCTCTGTGTGGATTGTTTCAGGACAGCTCCACCTCCATAGCCCAGAGTAAAACATGAATACAAGAAGCTCAAAACGAAGTATATGCTAATCACAATTACAGGTGCATATTTGAGGACTCCCTTTGAAGTTTCAGAGTCCACACTATCAAGGAAGCACTGACTACAATTTGCAGACTTTCAGCAACTCAAAAGAATTCAGAAAAACCGAATGAAGCGTGTGATGGTGCTTTGCGTTTCACAAAAGATTTACACCTGCAAATTGAGCAGATGTTCAATCACAAGTTCACCATTATGAACCGTACGATGGACAGTAGGGCTGAACGATTAATCGCATTTGCGATAATATCACGATATGATAAAACGAGCTTTTCTAACCGCAACGTGCGCGATTACAACGTCATCCTGTGACGCGAGCGACAGAGTGGAGAACTCGGCTGCATCAACTTTTCATGCGGCCCGTTTACCTGTTGCGTAATGGCCCCTGGCTCCACGGGACACAGCTGAGACTTTGGTCTGGAAGAGGAACAGCACGTCGGTGGTTCCACACCACCGACGTGCTGTTCTGGTTTCAAACAAGAAGATGCTGCGCAGCGTCCGGTGACGTGCAGAGCATCCTGCTGCTACTTCACGGGGTAACACTACAAACTTGTTCCAGCACTTAACAAAACACCACAAATCAGCGTATGACAGTTGTGTGGCCAAGATGCAGAGCACCAGTGCGCCAGACAAGCCAAATACCTCAAGACAGGGATCACTGACCGAAATGTTTGAAAGCGTCACTCCATATGAACGTAATTCCCAACGACACGGGGAAATCACTCGGGCAATAACCGAGTTCATAGCCAAAGATGTGATGCCTCTCAGCCCGGTGACCAAGCCTGGGTCCAAGGCATTGATAAAAACGCTTATGAACGGTACAGGATACCCCCGTACACATTTCAGTCAGACTGCCAGACCGGAGCTGTACAGAAAGTGCAAAGAGAAAGTCGCCACGCAGCTTAAAACGGTGGACTGTTTTGCTACCGCTACTGATCTGTGGTCAAGCCGCACAGCTGAGCCTCACCACAGTCTGACAGTCCATTTTATTGACGGAGGTTTCAACCTCGGAGCTCGCTGCCTACAAACTACCTACTTCCCAGACGACCACAGGGGAAAATATTGCAGCCGGCCTGAGAGAGGGGCTTGCCAGCTGGGATCTCAACGAGGAGAAACACGTCTGCAGCAGACAGACAACGCGTCAGACATGGAGCTGGTGAAGGGACGAGCTCCAGTGTGTTGGGCACAGATTACATCTTGCCACTGGTAAATTATCGTGTGTGTGTGTGTGTGTGTGTGTGTGTGTGTGTGTGTATGTGTGTGCAAAATAGAGAGAGAGAGAGAGAGAGAGAGAGAGAGAGAGAGAGAGAGAGATGTGTTGATTAGTAAAAAGCGGATGGGATTAAATAAATTCATATTTCCTCCCACTCCTCTTTTTATCTAAGTCTAACAAATAGGCCCAGCCAATAGGAAAGAACATTTTACACTAAATGTATCTAATATTGTGTTGGTCATATTTAAATCATTCATTATGTGTTGTTGGGGAAAAAAGAGGATAACATTTAAAAATAAATAAATTGTATATTAAATCGCAATTGCAATATTGGGGGGAAAAATCGCAATTAGATTATTTTCCCAAATCGTTCAGCCCTAATGGACGTGATTCAAGTTCAAAGACTTTAGATTGGGAGTACTGTGCACCTGCCCCTCCCTGTCTGAGTGTCTGTTATTGCTCTAGAGAGTACAGTGAACGTTCCTTTATCTCATCATGTGTACTCTGCTTCTCCACAGTGATGAACACATGTTGGGAGTTGCTACAAACCACTTTTACCAAGTTTGGTACCAAGTAATCCATGTGTGAAACATACTGGGTCATGAAAGTTATTAAATGTATTGCCATTGTAATAATGTGAACCCTTAAACGGTATTTCAATCTGATGGCCTTGAATTGCTGACTGAGAACTCAACTTTAGTTGATGTTAAATGCGGGAAAATCTTAAATCATGTTGTTTTGCTACTTTTGTTTATTGATCAGAACTTGTAAATTGGAATCATTTTATATCCCCATTGGTTAAATACAAAATAAAAAAGTCTCTCCAAGCTGCTTCCTCTGTGCACATGTATGCAGAAATCATAGCTCATATTTAAATACACTTGTCACTTTCCCATTAGACTTACAGTACACTTGTTTATAGTACTGTTACTCTGTGCACTTTATTTTATATTCTATTGTCAATGTTTATATGTATTGCACTGTGTTGATTGTCCAATGTCTACACCAACCGCCAAGACTTTCCATTCCTCGTATGGAAACATAGCTGGCAATAAATGGTTCTGGTCCGATGACGTGCTCAGAGCTCTACACGCGGTGGTTCCCCAGGTTAGGATGGCGTTGGATGGAAACGCTTTTAAATGGGCCGCCATACATAATTCATATGTACAGGGCCTGGTGCAAGCATGGCGCTTGTAGCAGCAGCAGTTGACAAAACAATCTGATCTCAAGGTCCTTTTATAGGTTTCCTGCAGCTTGTCAGCTTTTTTTTTATAAAGCACACATAGCTATGAAGTCATGAAAAGAAAAGAACAATTGTAACTAGAATGACAAATTGGCAAACTCAATGTGCTGATGAAGAGGATGTCATATAATCAAAAGCTCCAGGAAAGCTACTTAACGGAGATTGATGGACATGATGACACATGTTATCAATACAAACTTCATATCTGATATGTGACTGATCAGATGTATTTAATTTGCCATTTCATGGTACACAATTACCCTAAAACATTAGTATTCCATCTAGGAATCCAATAACAATGAGAAAACATTGATGAAAGTGTCATGTGCACACAAACCCTTGATGGATGAGGCACATTGTGATTCACAGAGAATGCATCACAACTCAAAGATGGGACTTATTGAAAAAGTTTGGAAATTCTCTAAAAGCGATTGCTTTCGTTGTTTAGTGGCGCGTGCAGAGGACGGGCGTTTGAACCTCCTTTGGGCTGTTGAGGCACTGCGTGATATGCACATGCTGCCAGGCTCACGGAGGCCACGCCTCGTCCGTGAAGAGGGCTTTGATGGCTCCGTGTGATTGAAGACCACCAACAGGTCTGCCTCCCCACGCTGCCTGCATGACGGTTCATTCTTTTAGAGAGGCTCTGATTCTATCTCTTCCGATCGCCTGGTCTCTTCATGAGCGATTGGTTTGGAACATCAGCAGCTGGATGTTTGATCTATCTCTATCTCATTCAGACACACAGGCGCCTCCGTCTGTTTGAAGCCATGCTAACGGCCTCCAAGCCGAGACTTTTGACATACGTATAAACACCGTAACCATAGCGCTCTATCAGTCATAGCACATGGAAGGTCTATTCTGTATGTGTTAAAGCCTCTTTAAAATACCAAAACTAATCAAAAGCATGTGGGCAGAAAAAGCACGCTGCACATTAGAAATGGAGATGAAGATCCAGTGTGAAGGATTTGATCCTCTGATCTAGCGCTGGGGTTGCAGATTGCAACCAACTGAAACTTCTCTCTGGTGTGCCAAGCGGGATGATTGGTGCCATTTCAAAGGGCTTCAAAAGTTGCCTGGCGTAACCGTCTACTGAGCGACCCAGCAGCGCCATACAATATGTCTGTCTTACAAACCCTTCCTCCTGCATACTGTGATCCAGCGTGCTGGGTTTGAGCTTTTATTCCGTTAAATCATACTCCGCCTGAGGCTTGAGCTTTAAGAGCGGCTGTAGAAGACAGTCAGTAGCCAGTCTTTGGTATTTAACCTCTTTTTTAGGGTGAGAGCCTGTGAGGAGAGTGCAAAAATGAAAACTTGAGTGTACAAATACATTACAGTTAAATAATTACACCAGCCGCTTGGTGATCTTTATCCATAACATGGATGGATGCACAAATTACATTTAAGCAGCAGGCACTTTGAGAAGACCAGTGAGCCCAACCTTTAATTACTATGCTTTTTATGCTTTTATATTGTTCAATTTCTTTTGATAGCCTCAACGCGCCGAACAGCATCCCGTCATGCGCGTGTTTATGTATACGATATCAGACAGCAGGCCGAGGTAGAACATGCACTTAAATGGCATAGACAGTGTCAGTTACTTGAGTGATACACTAACATGAACTGCAGCGATAATGACTCAGTCATTTGGAGTTTGATCAACTTCTGGTAGACTTTCAAGTTATGTGTATCAATTCCAATGAGTTGCATTAACTCATTTGATCTAAATTGATTTTATAGAGTGGATGTGTTCAAAAACGTAGCTGATCCTTCATCTGTGGTTAAGACAGGTGTCTGTAAATGTACGTTTTTCAGCGTTCTTTTGTGTTGTGGTCAGAAAAAGTATATTTGTTCAAATAAATTCATTGCATCTAACTGAGTATTAGTATTAAGTTAATGCAACTTTAATGGTTAAAGGCAATCAGTTTCCTTAAATGAATGGAGCAGCTGCTATACCATCTTGAGTTGTAACACAAGCTTTTTAAGTTAGTCAGACTGTAATCATATATTTGCTGCTACATCATTTGAATGAGTTCATACAAACATTACAAATATGTTTAAATAATGAATATGTTTTAAGTTCAATGCAAATAATGGAGTTAGTACTCGTCATGTATTTACTTAAGTATACCTAACAATACATACTTGAGTTAGGAGTACTCCATTAAAGGATTTGAGTTATTTAACTTTACTCATCAGGTTTTACAGTGTATGTCTGTCCTGGAGAACTATTTGCCCCCCTTTGTGGGCCGGTTAAGTGTCTGCTATTGTGTTAAGAATGTGTTTGTGTTGCTGACTGATGTTGGGCTGCGTGTGTGCGAGGGGGCGCCATCTTGTCAGCGCTTCTAGATCTTTCTGAATGAGTTGGGTGATCTCAGGTGAGAAAGTGTTGGAGTCTGTTTCCCAGATACTTGTTGGGTCCATATGCTATGGACCCAACAACGCAGCCTATAGATGCTCCATGAATGAATCAAAAGGTCTGGACCCATAAGGACGGGTCTAGATACATATTGTTTGTGATAACTATTCCTTTTTGTAAAAACATTCATGGTAATCCTTTTACTTTTGCTCTAGCGCCACTGTTGCACACGTTGACTTTTTTATTTAAATTGTATGCATCGGACTATTGAATTGCCCTGAAATCTGGTCCAGCCACTCGAGGTCCCTGGAGGATGAAATCAAATTACTCACTTCATCCACTTTAGCTCGATCTCTACAGGAAGCAGCAACATTTTCATTTGTCTCAGTGAAATATATATATATATATATATATATATATATATATATATATATATATATATATATATATATATATATATATATATATATATATATATATATGAATATATTGCCACATAATTGTGTACAGGCATTTGTGTTTCCTCAATTATATGTACACTAATAACTTAAGTTATCTTTTGACTGACCTCACCACCAGAAGGTTTATTGCTTTAGAGCAGAGGTGGGCAAACTACGGCCCCCGGGGCATTTTAATCCGGCCCGCCGAGTATTATAATTATTATAACATAAAAAAAAAAAAAAGCCTAAAAGAGCGCTGTGCAATAAATAGTCATGAAGAAACATCAACGCTGGTCTGTTGTGGTCATCGTGCTTTGGGAAAATCAAGTCGGGAGCAGAGAGGCGTTCCAGCAGTCTGTAGCGCCGTGCGGACCGCTGCCTGCCGAGTTCTGCTGGACGAGAGCGACACACAACACTTGCTGTGCTGCTGGTCCATTCCACCCCTCCCCCACTGATCCCACAGACAAGGCCACACTTTTTTATTTTTATATTACCGTAATATACCTCAAAACACTGAAAAGCTCCACTTCTTAGCGGTCAGAATCCTTTTTAATTATGGCGTAAAGCGTTAACTTTAGAAGCATTACGGTAATATGAATCACTTTCTGTCGCCGGATTCGCTGTAATTGTTTTTCACAAATACACTACATGTATTATAATTATTTTTTCCCTATCAGATTATTTTCTCATTGTACAGCTCTGTTGCTCAGCCTGCAGTCTTCAGCCATCAGACTGCAGCTGGTTTGAAGGAGAAACTTTCATCCAATCAGATTTTTTCTCTCCAGTGTCTCCAGGCCAGCAAGGCAGTTTAAGCCTTTGCAGATTAAAGTACACAGAAAGGACGTTGTGGTTGATTGTCATGGACTTCAGCCAATCAGATCGTTAGTTTGACAAGCTGGGCGGGTTCTTTGACGTGCAGGGCCTGCGAGGTGGCGTGGACGTGTGATTGGCCAGTGGCCCAGCGTGACCATTAACATGCGCTGTGATTGGCCAGTGTGTCAACAGGGCGGAGCTCAGTGGGAGCTGGAACGGTTCAGGCTGAAGCTATAGAAGTTGTGACATGTTGTTTTTTCTTCCGTGTTTTGGCGCTCGGTGGACTTAAACGGACTTGGTGGTGGATTTGGGGCGTCGACTGCTGCTGTCGAGCGGATATGTTCTGCCCTAGAACGCGTGGAGGTTTCCGGGGTGCGGTCGGGAGGCTCGGCTGTCCTCACCGGTCCATGGCGCCTGTTGCTGGAACTGAAGCTCCGTAAACCGAACAACCGCGTTGCTGAACTCGTTGTTAATAAGGACAGACGGATGGACTTTGTCTTTAATGAACAGCATCCGGTGAGTTGCTTTTTGTGCTTCATCTGCGGTGGCGTTGCGTTGGGTGCTTTTTCTTTTTTAAATCATGGATTGTTTTGTCATGTTGTAACTAAATGTGGTTCTTGTTGATGCGGAGAAATCCCCGGTGGGCCGGCGGGGTCGGGCGGGTCAGAGAGGCGCTGCGTGAGCTCTACCGACTCAGAAACTTCCACTTCTTTCTTTTTTTTTCAGAATAGGCGCGGGGGGCTTGGCGCTTATATGGTGAAAATAGCTCCGCGGTCGGTCCACACCGTGTGACCTCCATGCCCCTAATAGTGCAAAGAAATCGTCCGTATAGCAGAGTGAGCTCTGCTGTCCACACATGACAGCCTGTATGAACACGCGTGTTCAATACACGAGGGTCAGACAGGAACTCCCGGGACACTTTTTTTTTTCTTCTTCCTCAGTCCGCACCTGATGTGGACTCACGTCATTGAAGGCCTTGGTCTAAAACCCACGGCCCGCCACTGAGTTTTAGAGTTGTAAAATGAACTGACAGCTGCATGCAGAGTATTTTTCATCAGTATAACTAACATAACTAACCACATTCCACCCTGCGCGCTCATGTCATGTGACATATAGGGTTCTGTCTGCCAGCCTCCTGCAGTGATCCCTTCTGTCACAATGAGTGGACCCAAGAAGAGACAAGTCCACAGTGAGGGCAGAGTCTTTAATGAGTGGACTGCTCAGTATGTTTTCACCGAAGTACGATCAGAGGCAGTATGTCTTATTTGCCAAGAAACCATTGCAGTATTCAAAGAATACAATATTAGCTGCCACTTTTCCACCTAGCATGCTAACTATGCTAGCCAACAGTCAACGACAGAACGGGCGGCTACTGCTAAGAGGTTGGCAGCCAATTTAAAGAGTCAGCAAAATATTTTTCTCCGCCAAACTGCTACACAAGAATCAAGCACCAAGGCAAGTTTTTTTGCTAGCGTTCAAATTATGGGTCTCACACCGCCCAGCACCCCCTGTGGCGGACCACAGACTCCCCACCTTCCCTTTGGCTCCAGTAATCTGTTTTACCAGATACTCATACTCTCATGTGGTCTGCATTTGGGTCCTAAACATTGTCCTCCCGTGACAGGTTCACACAAACACTCTCCATCCATCTAATACTGGCCCGGCCCGTCTGTCAATTTTTTTAATTCAATGTGGCCCCTGAGCCAAAAAGTTTGCCCACCCCTGCTATAGAGTGTAATATATTTTTTCTGGGATAAGTGTCTTGCCCAAGGACACATCGAGATGGACTAGCGGAGCCGGGGATCAAACCACCGATTCCCTCCGATAGAAGGACGGCCAGCTCTCCCACGGAGCCACAGTTGCCCCTCATTATTATTGAATTTGTCGTAGAGCTGCTGGGTTCGAC
>NC_136601.1:26712606-26800106 GCF_910589615.1 Taurulus bubalis
ACCGGAGTATTTATGTCTCTGGAGAGGATCAAGGGGAACGAGACACAGCTGAGCCTACGGAGAGAGGCGGGGCAGTGGGCGGGACTCGGGGGACATAATCCTCACAACATGAGACAGGTGATGAGGAATACAGTAGGAACTCTGCGCCACTCGCACACCCACCACCGCTCACGAGAAAGAGAGACTTTTGTGTAGTACAAGAACAATTTCATCGGTTTATAATATATCGATCCGCTCCTGTTTATGTGCAGCAGATGCAACCCAGAGGCAGGGCTGGCCGCCTTCTGCTCGGCGCGGGGCAGAGCGGGCATAACGACGAGGGACGAGCAAGGGCCTGATGCCAGGAGAGAAATCAATACCTCAGAAATAAGATGCAAACCCAGCAGCTGCTGCAGAGAAACTGATTTGGAGAGAGAGAGAGAGAGAGAGAGAGAGAGAGATTTTCTGCATGTGAAGTGCAACTCGACAGTCCTGTCGAACGCCGGCCAAACAAGGTATTTAGATGTATTCGTTTGTCAGGAGAGGAGGAGCACAAAGATGATGTGCTCCTCGCTATCGGCTGATTTATGTAATTGAGCTTCTGCTGCTGTAGAACGGGAACGCGGGCATGCAGACCGGCAGCGGCAACGCAAGCCCTTTGTACACGGGTGAACATGGGCGATGAGCAGGATGGAACCGTCCTGTTATACAACGCAGAGCGAGGTACAACTGTTAGACCTCTCATAAAAAGGACTACAGGAGACAGCAAACTAACAGACCTCATTCAAATGTAGAAGAAAAATGAAGAATTTAAGTTTCTTCTTTTCGGCTCCTTCATTTGTGTTGTGAAACCTAATTAACCTTTTGAGCCCCAATTCCCCCCTAGGGGGGGAAGCCCTTAGAGTTCTTTGTGAGGTCTGTTCAAGTAGTCGTATGAACCCCAAATGAGTTCTATTAGTTGTGTTAATTTATATCATTTTTTTCAGAATTTATTTGTGAAAATATGTATATTTTTAACAAAAACACTTTTATAACATATTTTGATCATAACTATGAACATCCAGAGTTGTAAAAGTCGAAGGAGAGTAGAGGGGAAAAAACAGTCCGGCTTTTTTCAGGTCCTAATATAGTACCAACAGGGATCTATCATACTTCATTAGACTCCTACAAGCTCGTAGGGTTACGAAGAAGTGTCTTTTATTGAAATCCAACTTAAAGTGTACTAAGTGTACTTATTAACGATCTACTGAAACGTTACGGCCACCGAAATGACGGCAAGCTTACGGGGTTTATGTAATTACATAAACTAAACGGTAAGTCTAATTTGTTCTTTTCAGCTGTAGCTCTTCCCACAATGCTTTACTGTAGTTCAATGCTTTAAATGGTTTATCAACATTGTGGTTCCGGAGATCCTATAGGAAACGTCACTTGACTTATTTTACAATGTTCTTGTCCGATAATGGGCGCCGCGGGGCTTTACTTATGGGACAATGGGCCGGCGGGCACAGACGTGGTGTTTTGCAGGTTACGCACAACTTTAATTGGAAGACCTTTTCTGTACATTATACATAGCTATCTGCTAAGCTAACTTCTAGAAGCAAGAGCAGAATACAATGTGTGAGACATTTGTATCCCCAGTGTCCACAGTCTGTAATCTGGCGATAATAGTATGCATGCTTGAATTTGTTAGATATTTTTTGTGTATCAAAGTATTTTGCAAAACATCCCATACAAACAGACTGCGTGTGCTAACCCTGCACCATAAGATCAAAAAACTGTGATCCTCAAAGCATCCACACAGGATACAACGTCCCTCTCTGCACCGAGCAGCGTCCTGGTGCTCCTGTGTCCTATCACATATTTTAATGAAGTCATATGCATGCTTTTTGTGCAGAATTTGTCAATTTTTATTTGAAAAAGACTCGCTGCAAAAACAGTCCAATTCACAAAGGTCAGCGCTGATATCCACACGCAGTGGGAGTGAGATTATGAGTCTTGAAGGAGTCGATGGTAACTGGAGTGCATTCACAGAGATATTAAATCCCAAATATAGTTTCTCTCCGTCTGATTAAAATTCCTTGTCTGAAGTTTTGAGTAATGTCAAGAGAGCTGTTGCTCGCGGTCTGGAACGCTTCCTTCATTCTGCTTACTGTGTTCTGCAGACGCAACGTTCATATACTTTGCAATTTGCTCCTTTTTTGCGTCATGCGGCACTCGGCTGCAAAGCCTTCAGGGAGTGTTTGTTTCATTGTAATATCATTAGTGAATCTGGCCTTGAGGCATTACAACTGATTCAGCATTTAAATACATTTTATTCATATGACTTAGTGACTCAATGAATTAGATTTCCATTATCCAAACCGCTTTTCATTGAGGGTCGCTGGAGCCGATCCCAGCTGACCAGGGTTCACCTGGACAGGTGGGCAGTTCATCACATAGAGACATTCAAGCATTCACACTCATTTTCACACCTACGGGCATCAAGTCTGCAGACAGCCTGAGCTGCATGTGTTAGGACTGTGGGAGGAAGCCGGAGAACCAGGAGAACCAGGAGGGAACCCACGCTGCCACGGGGAGAACGTGCACACAGAACCAGCAATTCTGTTGATTTCGGTCTCTGGCTGCTGGAGCGCGTTAACATGTGAACAAGTCCACGCGAGGCTGATGTTCCAGTGGGAGACACTTCCTGAAGGCGTCCTCTCCCAATGCTTCCAGTCTCTTGAGTGACGTCAGTGAGGTGAAGCTGAAGCTGCTGCTCTCCTTCCTCCATCTGCTGCCTCTGCTCCTCTTCCTCCACTGCCTCTGATCCTCTTCCTCACCGTGTCGCAGCTCATCAGCGCCACACCGGCAGTGACCACGCGGTCCATCTCCAGTCCGAGTCATGAGGCGTCATTTCAATCACTGGGAATGCAGCAGCGCTCTGTAGGCTGACATCGGCAGCGTTCATCTCCTTATTTTATATGTAAAAACGCTTCTTTACAAAAACTATGAATACAAAAAAAATAAAAAAATCGATAATATCTTATTTTCGTTGCCATTTTTGTCGTATACACATTGCAATGACGATTTCTGGGTAACACTCATGGTGATGGTCCAATGAGACGATGTGGTAAACGGCGGCTCGTTGAGGCTGAATCTGTCCGGACTCACGAGCTGAGCCCGTCTGGAGCATCACAGGGCAGTGAGGAGAAGGGGACAAGAGGAGAAGGGAAGGGGACAAGAGGAGAAGGGAACAAGAGGAGAAGGGAAGGGGACAAGAGGAGAAGGGAAGGGAACAAGAGGAGAAGGGAAGGGGACAAGAGGAGAAGGGAACAAGAGGAGAAGGGAAGGGAACAAGAGGAGAAGGGAAGGGAACAAGAGGAGAAGGTACCAATATTAGATCAATGTGGCTGGTTTAGCGTGCTTTAATGTAACCTTACTGACTTTCTGAAAGGACCCGTGTAGCATGTAGGAGGACCTTATGGCAGAAGGTCAATTCATATTAATAATCATGTTTTCTGTATCCAAACCATAACTCAAGTTACATGACAAATGTTTTTACTTTAACACAAAGCATGATCTTTTCCTAAAACTAGCTTTTGTGAAATGTGTACATTTTGTGAGATATTATATTATTAGTCTTTTGATTATTAGAAGTGATTTATCAAGGAATGGAATCTGAAATACTTTTAATACGTTTTTAAACAGTAAGAATAAATGTACAAAGCAGAAAATGAGTCTCTTAAAATTAACAACTAATTGGTTTCCTTCCAAATATATATATATATATATATATATATATATATATATTTCTGTCAAAACCAATCCCATTTTGTGCATCAAAGGGCTTCAGATAAAACATTTTATATATAATGTTTTTAATTACTCCAATAAATGTGCTGACTGCACCGTGATGCCGTGTGTGAAGGGACTTGTTCACTGATGCACAGCGGCGTCCTCCATTCAGCTAAAGCCATCAGATCACCACTAAAGAGCCACAGCCACCAAAGCAAAGGAAGACATGAGTGAGTTCCATAGACTTAAAGAGTTAAAGCAGTCGTCTCTCTGAAACAAAGACGCTCTGAAACAAAGACTTCTTAGTAATCCAGTGACTCAAGGAATTGTTTCAGGCCTATTATTGTGGTATGCCTGGATATGGTCAGTCATTAATAGGTCTGACGTGTGCATTCACAGCTGTTAGAGACAAAGCCCCTTAATTGGATGATCCCTCTCTGAGTGGTTCATGGGCAGCTGAGATAGTTCACACTTCTCATGACGACCGCTGCCTCCATAATAATGTTATTGCATCTGCAGCGTTCAGTTTCCAAAAGCAGCCGACTGATTACTTTTGGAACACAATGCTCCAGCTTGACCGACGTGGAGATGTTTGAACTTCCATATTAACGATCCCACATGAAACCCGTGTTCCTGTTAAGGCCGCCGATACCATTACAGCACAGCACTTAAAATATGAATATATAAATAAATGTATTAATGTTTGAGATTGACACACACTCTATTTGTGCTTACTATAATAATTTCATTATCCAAATGGCGTATCTATATCTATATATTGAGGGTCGCTGGAGCCGATCCCAGCTGACATTGTGTGAAGGCAGGGTTCACCTGGAGGTCAGCAGTTTATCTCAGGGCTCATAGAGACAACCAGAGCCTCCAATCAACCAGAGCTGATGTCTTCTGGGAGGTGACAGTGAGGTGGCGGTGAGGTGGCGGTGAGGTGGCGGTGAGGTGGCAGTGAGGTGGCAGTGAGGTGGCAGTGAGGTGACAGTGAGGTGGCAGTGAGGTGGCGGTGAGGTGGCGGTGAGGTGGCAGTGAGGTGACCGTGCACCACATTGAGAGCGCAGGGCTGCAGCTAACAAAGGAAGACTTCTGTTCTGTGTCACGAAACATGTTTTTTTATGTAACAAACGTACCTATTTCAACCCAAACCTCCACCTTTCCCTTAACCCTTAACCCAACATCCTGCAGGCGCAACGATGGGCCGCGTTGCTGGACATACAAGTCGTACAGACTGTTGTACAAGGACACGTTGGTCCACTAAATCAAAGCGGTAAAGAGTGTGGAGGAGGCGACTAGAGTCACTACAAAGTAAACCACTGTATATAAGCACAGGATAACATTGGGCAATGGTCACACATATTTCTTGGTCTTTCCTTTTTAAAGTGCCTTAAAAATTACAAACACATTTTCGGAAATATGGCAGTATTATGTTCCACATCGTAAACCTCCCCACAGAGACACACAACCCATATGAGAGGTCTGTGAAGGATCCACAATGAGAGCAGCAGGTGAATGTGACAGTGATGTTCTGCGGCTACCAACACGGACGTCTCTGGCCCGCCCCGCATCAGTCCGCCCTCCCAGCCGGCCCTTCCCTCCCCGGCGCTGGGTGCCGTCCAGGGTACAACGTGACTCTGTGCCAGCTGGCGGCGGCTGGTCCCCCGGGGCAGAACCTCGACATGCAGATGGACTCCACCTCCGACTGGCGCGCAATCAATCATCAGCATTTTGCCTGCTGCACAGATGAATCATGCAGCAGCGATTAACAAACGGTTATTATTATTGGTGTGTTTTTGTTTTTGCTTTCCATCTGTTATACAAAAAAAACATTATCGGGAAATATTTCTCCACATGTTGAGAAATAGACGTAAATTGACTCTTTGCAAAGCCACGCCCCGTACCGTTACTCAGTCAAGCTGTCAGATCTACCATGGAGCCCACACTGCCACTAACTGCATTATCAATTTATTTACGAAAGAAAAAAGTCATTTCAGAGAGAGCAGACCTACAAGGATCTACAATAAGGATCTACAATATGACATATAAAGATATATCCAGGATGTCGAACCGATTCAGCAGTGAAAACCGGTTAGAGCGGTGTAGGCCTTTACTCACTGTTCAACATTATAAAGCTAAAGTAGCATTCCAGTGGCCGTCAGGGCTATTTTGTAATTGTAAATAATAATATATTTAGATAATTAAAATGTATTTCATAATTTACAAATACACTACATATATTATTATACTTTTTCCCTATTAGCTTATTTTCTCATTGCACAGCTTCCTCTGTTGCTCTGCCTTCAGCCTGCAGCTTCCAGCCCGCTGCATGGCTGCTGAGGATCTGTTAAGAGCGCTCATCCAATCACATTTCACCTCTGTTTCTCTCCGATTAGCGGCTTAAACTACACGGAGAGGCCTGGCCTAGCGGCAGTAGGTGCCGGTAATGCAGCTTTTGTTGGATGCCATCCGCATTAAAGAAGAAGAATAAGCTAGAAGCTAGATCGAGGGTTATGTGCATCTAGTGAGTTAAATGCTGGTCACTGTTTTTACATCTACAGTCGTATGTAATAATGAACCAGCCACAGCGCTGTTGTTGGCTGGTCCCGCCTCTCCCCAAGGTGCAGCGCTGCTGGAGATGTCTTGTGTGCACTGCAGGGTTTCAGTGCCGCAGTTTTGTTGGATTGTTTTGTTAAAACTAAATGTGACTGGTTGTTGATTTGGACAACGTTGAGGTTGAACGCTTGCTCCACGGAGTGTCTGCTGTTTGCGCACCAAGCCATCCAGCGCCTCATTTTCAGAAAAAAAAGTTTTTAAAAACGGCACCTTAATTATCTCCGCAACCAAGTTGTTTAACTTCATACAATACCGTAGGCCTTGTGAGAAGAGACCTATGGTTTAAAAGTAAATGAAGTAACCGTTAATAAAGTGCCTTTTCTTCTCGTCAAAGTGGTTAGAATAGCGCTGCAGGTCGGCCGTATAGCAGAGTGAACGTCTGCTGTCCACACATGAGAGTCTGTATGAAGTGGGCCGGTCTGACCCGCCCCTGATGTGGACTATACGGCACTGAAGGCCTAGGTCGAGCAGCTAGCATAGCACAGAGCTAACACAAGCTTACTGTAAGTTAGTTAGCGATTTGCTAAAGTCCTGTGCTAGCGTTATCTACATAGAAACCTGAAGAGCTCAGTGACATTTAAGAAACATTTAAGAAACCTTTATCTCCCTCCACCCTCTCCGGGTAACCCTGGGCCTCACTGCCTGAGCGAGCGGCGCCTGTGCGTCGCAGAACCCTTTCTGCTTTATATTTCCAGCGCCCTTGTTAAAAGGTCAGAGCAGCCACACCGCTGCCAGAGATTCTAGAGATTCAACAAACTACAGCATCATCAGCACTTTGTGGTCACTTCTCACGAGGGACGCAGGCAGTTTGGCCCAGGAGCGTCACGATATCACAACCTTTCACCAGGACCAAAAATCTAAAATCCGAAAGGATTGCACGAGAGTCTGTGGAGCACAGCCGGTTGTTTATGTTGTTCATGCCCATCTGTGATTGGCCAGTCTGTGTTAAATGGGACTGGTTGTTGCAGGAGTCAGAGACTGCAGTCATCTGCATTTCATTTGTCTCTTTCCATTGCAGTGTGAATTTACATTGTGGTGTGTGTGTGTGTGTGTGTGTGTGTGTGTGTGTGTGTGTGTGTGTGTGTGTGTGTGGTTAAATTGACTGTATTTGGGGCAGGTTGTACTCTGTGTTCTGCTTTAAAACATAAAGTAATCTGTCTTCCTTCCTGCTTTTCTACTTTTTTTTTCCCCCAAACCTTTTTTTTTGGCGTGAAATCTGCGGCTTTCTTACAAGCGTTGCATAGAGCGAGTCATCTCTATCCTAAAGGGCTGGTAATTGCACTCTTGCATGCGCAAGCAAACTCAAAGATATGACATGAATTAATGATTAAATATACGAGCATCCGTGCCAGCAACTCTGTGAGCTTGTACTGCTCAACCAAAGGAACGGTCAAGCAAGCTTTTAATGTGAAATTAATCAGGAAGTGTTGAGTTTGTTGCAGGTGGCATCGATCAGCAGTGCGAGGAAAAAACTAGAATAAATTAGAGAATAAAGGCATTAATAATAAAAGAAGAAGGCTCAGAGTAGGGAGTATAACTCTGCTGTACTGATGCTGTGTGTGGAACCGCAATACAGTTTTTACACAGACATTATTATTTTAGAAGTATTTGTACATTTTACATGAAATGTATTCTCTGCATTTGACCCATCCTTAGTATTTTAAGGATCAGTGGGCCCCTAGTGAGGCACCGGGGAGCAACATAGGGTTCAGTGCTTTGCTCAGGGACACAACATGTGAACTATGGGGAGACTGGGGATCGAGCCAGCGACCCTGTGGTTGCAGGACGACCACTGGTATAAAGCCGCCCTCTTAACGACTAGAACTTAAATTGTTTGTGCCGCTTATCTCTTAAAATTACCATTCAGAACGGAACAGAAATACATCATGATGTCATGTTCCAGATATTCCTCAGTCATATAGTTTTTGAAATCCTTTAAGGAAAGGCTAGATACTCATCTAGCTCATACTATCACACTCATACTATCATGCTCATACTATCACACTCATACTATCATGCTCATACTATCACACTCATACTATCATGCTCATACTATCACACTCATACTATCATGCTCATACTATCACACTATCACACTCATACTATCACACTCATACTATCACACTCATACTATCATACTATCATACTCATACTATCATACTCATACTATCACACTCATACTATCATACTCATACTATCACACTCATACTATCATGCTCATACTATCACACTCATACTATCACACTTATACTATCACACTCATACTATCATGCTCATACTATCACACTCATACTATCACACTTATACTATCATACTCATACTATCACACTCATACTATCATACTATCACACTCATACTATCACACTCATATTATCACACTCATACTATCATACTATCACACTCATACTATCACACTCATACTATCATACTATCACACTCATACTATCATACTCATACTATCATACTATCACACTCATACTATCATACTATCACACTCATACTATCATACTATCATACTCATACTATCACAATCATACTATCATACTATCACACTCATACTATCACACTCATACTATCACACTTATACTATCATATTCATACTATCACACTCATACTATCACACTCATACTATCACACTCATACTATCATACTATCACACTCATACTATCACACTCATACTATCATACTATCACACTCATACTATCACACTCATACTATCATACTATCACACTCATACTATCATACTATCACACTCATACTATCACACTCATACTATCATACTATCACACTCATACTATCACACTCATACTATCACACTTATACTATCATATTCATACTATCACACTCATACTATCACACTCATACTATCACACTCATACTATCACACTCATACTATCATACTATCACACTCATACTATCACACTCATACTATCATACTATCACACTTATACTATCATATTCATACTATCACACTCATACTATCACACTCATACTATCACACTCATACTATCACACTCATACTATCATACTATCACACTCATACTATCATACTATCATACTCATACTATCACACTCATACTATCATACTATCACACTCATACTATCACACTCATACTATCACACTTATACTATCATATTCATACTATCACACTCATACTATCACACTCATACTATCACACTCATACTATCACACTCATACTATCACACTCATACTATCACACTTATACTATCATACTCATACTATCACACTCATACTATCACACTTATACTATCATGCTCATATTATCACACTCATACTATCACACTCATACTATCACACTCATACTATCATACTCATACTATCACACTCATACTATCACACTCATACTATCACACTTATACTATCATGCTCATACTATCATACTCATACTATCACACTCATACTATCACACTCATACTATCACACTTATACTATCATGCTCATACTATCATACTCATACTATCACACTCATACTATCACACTCATACTATCATACTCATACTATCACACTCATACTATCACACTCATACTATCACACTCATACTATCACACTCATACTATCACACTCATACTATCACACTTATACTATCATACTCATACTATCACACTCATACTATCACACTCATACTATCACACTTATACTATCATGCTCATATTATCACACTCATACTATCACACTCATACTATCATGCTCATATTATCACACTCATACTATCACACTCATACTATCACACTCATACTATCACACTCATACTATCACACTTATACTATCATACTCATACTATCACACTCATACTATCACACTCATACTATCACACTCATACTATCATACTCATACTATCACACTTATACTATCACACTCATACTATCACACTCATACTATCACACTCATACTATCACACTTATACTATCATACTCATACTATCACACTCATACTATCATACTCATACTATCACACTTATACTATCACACTCATACTATCATACTCATACTATCACACTTATACTATCACACTCATACTATCACACTCATACTATCACACTCATACTATCACACTCATACTATCACACTTATACTATCACACTCATACTATCATACTCATACTATCACACTTATACTATCATACTCATACTATCATACTCATACTATCATGCTCATACTATCACACTCATACTATCATGCTCATACTATCATGCTCATACTATCACACTCATACTATCACACTTATACTATCACACTCATACTATCACACTCATACTATCATACTCATACTATCACACTTATACTATCATACTCATACTATCATGCTCATACTATCACACTCATACTATCATGCTCATACTATCATACTCATACTATCACACTTATACTATCATACTCATACTATCATACTCATACTATCATGCTCATACTATCATGCTCATACTATCATGCTCATACTATCACACTCATACTATCACCTGGCGGGAACATCATATCAATGAGTGCCTAAACAACGGCGTGTATTGATTGTGAGCAGCTGTCCTTGCATCACTGCTCAACGTGAGGCGTAAAGTATTATGACCACTTTAAATGTTAGTTTGGTTCCTCTGTTCAGATTTAACTCATCTTTCTTCCTGCCCTCCGACTTTTTGTCCAAAAACTGCAATTTTTTGAGTTTTTCTCCTCCAACACCAGAGGCTTCTGTTATTTGAATAAAACATTGTTAACCATGTTGTTGTTCAGAATATTGTGAGCAGCACGAGAGCCTCTGGTTCCATATTCATCTCCATGCTAATGTCACTATGCCAACATGTACTGAACATGATAGCCCTACTTTGCCTTCTTCGCATAATTTGTTGAGTTTATTGTTGATGAACAAGGTCAGTGGAAGGGTGGTGGATTATTGATTTAGTCTCATATGTTTTCATGAGGATGGCTTTCTTCTTGTCGACAAAGCCTAAGAGCCGCTAAAGGCTATCTGCTTTTATACATTATTACAATGTTCTAATTAGGGAGGAACATGTTTGTTGTATTAATGTTAGTGTGCACAATGCCTTCATGTATGTAATAACAAGCAACAGCAGAACCCTCATGATAACCTTATTGTTGATCCGGCACACGATTACCAGGAGAAATGACATTTCATATCAAAACGGGTGCAGACCAAAGTTATTATTTATCATCTGGAGATATTACACCGTCCTCCAGGTATTAGCTGTGGATCACACTGCCTTCCACACAACCAGTGAGCTAGGCCAGCAAACAATACATATACATGCAGGTTTAGCGTCCAGCACAGTGACCTGCTGTGCTGCAGTTCAGGCGTCAGTCATCCTGACTAAAATAAGCATCAAGCAGCAGATAATAGAAGAAGAACAGATGTTCAGACATCAGGGAGTAAGGAAGGAGACTGAAAGCTCCAGAGTTCAATTAAGGGAGCTTTTTTTGGGGAGTAATGTCTTGACTGGTTCTGTGAATTTATGTAGAGTCTTTTGTGCTGTACGCAGTGCATCAAAGCACATCCCCCGTTAGGGACAATTACAGTTTGGTATGTATCAGCTACGGAGGAACAGGGTCTTAATGTCTCCGAAAAGGTCTGAAAGACTGAAAGATTGCCGGAGCAGGAATGAAAGCGTCTGACTTCCTGCCTCCCACACACTCTTTGCTTCACACACATTTAGGATGTGAAGCCTGTGGCTGCGGTACATTATCTTCTTTTTTCAGCTATTTGGGATGTTTTTCTGTCCTCATTAGGCCTCCGCTGTGATTTCTTTCCATGTTGGAGCTGGCGGTGGGTGGGAGCTCGGGGATACCTCTATTAACAGGTACATCCACTCAGAGCGCCCGCTTATCGCTAATGTAGGAGGAAGCAACTCGTAGTCCGAGATAAACCCCGCCTCCAAGACACGTTCATTCGTGTGTGTGTGTGTGTGTGTGTGTGTGTGTGTGTGTGTGTGTGTGTGTGTGTGTGTGTGTGTGTGTGCGCGTGACATTCTGGTCTTGATATTCTGACCACAGTTATCTCTTGGAACATGTGTTGTATCTGGTGTGTACTCACTGCATATGTAGCATCTGTGGCGTTTCACACTTATACCAGCCTGCAACCTAAATGTGCCACACACACACACACACACACACACACACACACACACACACACACACACACACACACACACACACACACAGGTAAATATGTGGACTACACGTATACCAAATGCAGAAGGAAAACCCCCAGCCGGCTGTCACGCGTTCCTAGGTGTGTTGGATGGAGGAGAGGCTGACTGGAGGTTTCTGTAGATAATACGATTTGGGAGCAGCTATTTTTAGAAACGAGAGAGAGAGAGGGAGAGAGAGAGAGATAGAGAGAGAGAGAGAGGCCCACATCCACATGCAGAGCGTTGGCAGACGGGATAGAAAGATGCACACATGCTGACGGACCAACACATTAGTGCTCTACTCCCTAACCTTCCTCCTCTCTTTCTCTCACTCCATTGTAATGTAATCACTTCTGTCTCTACTCAGTCTGGTCTTTCCTCTTTTAGTCCACACTGCAGCTTACGTTAAGTACGTAACGTTGCATGCAGTAAGCATTCAATTGGGACATACTCTTCCTCACTACATGGCACCTTGAACTTTGACCTTGTGCTCATATATCAGGAGCAAAGGATTGTGGGTCTCAATAGCCGGCTCGCGTCCTCATCTTGGAATATGTTGCAGAATGTTTTAAAGCCCAGAGAACTGGTACCACTGACTGCTTTACATCTAGAATGAAAGAGATAGAGGAAGGTTCCCAAACATGTACATGTTTCTTAAATGAACTCTGTGACGTCGCTGTCTCTTAGCTTTTAGTTTCTTTAACTTCTTGTTCTGTGTTTCTGTAACTGTGTGTGCTATGCTGCTGCTGTCTTGGCCAGGTCTCCCTCCAAACAGACATGTTTCATCCCAATGGGACGTCCTGGTTAAATAAAGGTTTAAATGAATCCTGCAACATGTGATTGGATGAACATCCTGGTATTCCTGCATTTGACGCATTGCATATTAGGACAAACTAAATGGTACTGTGAGTGCAGGTCCACCGTGAGTGTACTGATACACGAGTTAAACAAAGAAAACACCACTACTTTGAAGGGGAATGCTTTTTAAATCTTCCGCAGCCCCATACGGTGTGTATATACGTCCACATCATTAGTTTGTTCCCACCTTCTAACCCGACCCACAGGAGCGATTCCTAAGCCATCGCCCGACACACACACGGTAGTTTGAGGCGTATTGCCTTTGAGTTGCCCTCACGGCTTCATGATGCCTGACATGAGGCGCGAACGCTGAAATGAGTTCCCAGCCTCGCTCATCCTTTGTGTGCAGCGCGTTGGAATTGGTTTCCTGAGCTAAGCACAGACTTTGCGTTGCACATCCTTTAGTAATGTATGCATATCCTCTTACATTGGCAACATGACTGTTCCTGCTCTCTATATTCATGAATATCTTCACACGTACATTTGGTTTGACGTGTGCAGACAAAACAGAGTTTTAGGAAGTCGTTCGTCTCTGTGGCACTATGGCAATGAAAACCTTTAAAGTCGTAGATACATGAGACCAACGTATTGCTCCAGATATCAGCAAAACAACGCAGTGTGGGATCTTTACAGGAATCCCACTTTGAAGGAAGCGCATGAGGTGCGTCAGCCAGATGATGTCATCGTACTAAGCTGGCAGCTCAGAGTCACAGCTCATGACAGCACAACACGAGTCTTCTTTTAGTCTAAACTGACCATTATGGATCAAACAAGACAACAAGCTACAGCAGATATTACAACATATTATGCAAACCGTTGTGTTCCAATGATTGAAAACATTTGTATAAAATCTCTCAGAAATTAAAGAGGTGTGGTTTAATGCGATTGAACAAAAACATGCAAACAAATTTATATTCGGTTAGTTTTATTTTAGTAATTTATTATCAGAAAGAAATGTAGTCGCAAAACAATCCAGTGCTCTTATAACGTATCAGTCCATGATTACTGTTGATGCAGCGATGCTACACTGTGTGGATAACATGAGCTAATCAGTATTTGATCAGCGAATGAAAAGCTGCGATAGAGGCTCCTCGGCTCCGATTGGCTGTTACGGGAGCCAATAGAAGCCCTAAAAAGAGGACGAAGAAGCAGATGTTGTTTTCACTAATTGTCCGTCCATCGCACCACTCTCAGGATGCAGTCACGGTTTGATCAGATATGCCAAAAAGTTATTTTTATTAAACTCACCGAACTTTAACTTTATAAACCTCTTATAAATATACCTCTTTACAAAGCTCTTTGTTCCTGTCTACCGGAAATGAGAATTGTGTTTATTTCAAAACTAAACTGCTATCTCCTCATCCACAGTTCTGATTTAATTAATTTAAATTGCTAAACTACCGTAACCCTTGTGAGAAGAGACGTGTGGTTTTACTTTGTTTTTTTAAGATCGTTAAGTTTGAATAATTCCGTAAACTCCTTAAAATGACTAAGCGATTATAAGGTTTCACTGAATCTCTCATAAGTCCGTACATTACGTCTCCCAGAACTGAAACGCATTCCCAGTTACGTTTGATCAGAGACGTATTTCTATATCTCCTCCCTGATTATGTTTGTGTTTGACGTATTCCACATACGTTTATAATCGTGTGTTTGTGTTATTGTTTTCTTGCTTTGTTTAAGCATATTTTAATTTCTAAACTCTGCGGAGGAAAAACAAGAGGAATCCCTCAGTCTGACCACATCCACACATCTGAACTGTACTGGTCATACATACATGTTGTAATGTGTCAAACACAACGTGCTGGTACAGGTCAGATGTGCGGATGTGGTCAGAAATGTTCTGAACACATTCATATCAGTCAGTATTTTGAAAACCGGATGTTGACTCTTTCCTCCCGTTTGAATCTGTTTCACGTCAGATTCTGCACTTGGTGTGACCTCAGAGACCCGAGTGTCTGCTGATGATGCAGTGGTTTACTGCACTAGATGGAGTTCATCACACTTTGGGCTGCATTCACAAACAACCCGACTCAGAGAAGACCGGAGCCGGGCCGACAGAGGCCGTTACCAGACCGCCTGCCCGGCCCCGGCCTCACCCCGGCCCCGGCCTCACCCCGCCCCTCTTCGCTTGCCGCTACTGAGGAAATCCTTTTTTTTTTCCTCCGCAGGGTTTAGAAGTTAAAATATTGTTAAATAAAGCAAGAACATAAACACAAGGAGACATGGTTGCTTGAGTACATGCTCTCCGTTGTTTTCTACCAGCTTGACAGGCTTTTCTTTTTGTCTTGCTCCAGTGAGTGTGTGACTTAGCAGGAGGCTCTGGACGGTTCCTCCAGAGCCTCCGGTCGTTCCGTCTGCGTCGGCGTGAACACGACCCGGACACCCGGGTACTTGTTCACGCCAGATGCCGCGTGTAGACAGAGTGGATCTGGGACAGGCCGACACAAAGACGCGTCCTCTGAAGGCTGGAAGCCATGTAGTAAAAACACTGGCACGGGCAGATGGCTCCAATTTTGTACCCAATTTAACAACCTGTGATGCAAATGAGGTCAGCACCACCCAGACACTCGGGACTCAGCATAAGGTAACGGGACGCGGGGAGCCGGAGCCGGAGGATTGTGATGTGCAGTCGCGTGAGCTTAGCATGCGACGGCAGACCATTTCTTCAAGGTCGTTCCGTGACCTACAAAAAAACATACGGGTGAATCGCTGGCTGAGGCTGCAAATATGGGACGTGATTAATTAGGCCTAAAAATGAAGCTTCTCTTATTTATAGACAGCTGAGCCAATAAGTTTCCTAAAGGCTTGTTCAGCTGTAATGAGGAAAGGGTCGCGTATTTACTGAAAGATCTATGTTTGGACATGTTGTCCCACTTATACTTAAAAGAGCCCCGGCTATCTCTTCAGCTTTAAATAAGCAATGTTGAGGGTTTCATTTTTTTCGTTCTTTCTTTTTCTCCGTATTTAAAATTAGACCATTAAAGGAAAAGTGTTAATGAGAAAAGATGGAGCTGTGCGTCCCCTGGAGGCTTTGTTTCAGCTGAATACTGATACTGGAGACATCCAAAGGCACTTTATGTCACTGAGGGTGTTATTGGGTTGATTTAGTCCTGTTTTCATATCGTTTCCACCCGATAGCTTTCACTACTCAAAGTAATTAGGCTATACATGCTAATAAAGTCTGATTCGGTAAACATTTTAAGCCTGTCAAAGGTCTTCATTACTGATTATCATTGTGTCTGTTATTGCACATGTGCCTCCTCCGTGTATCACACACACACACACACACACACACACACACACACACACACACACACACACACACACACACACTATATCATGATACTCCTGGCGGAGATAATATCTCCCATCAACAGCATATCTAACAAACGAAGCATGACATCATTGAGGTTCCTTGTACAGTCGTGAGAGGAGTCTTCCACTCAGAAGGTTTTTACCCCAGAAACAGATCATGTTGTCCTGTTTAAAGGATGTTTCCATGTTAAACAACATCTCTCGGTCCCAGTGAGTCACGTTGTGGGATCTTAGATCCCTTCATGCAGGACGCATCTCCGGGCCAGCGAGAGCTTTTCAAGAGGGGAGTGTGTCTTTAATTGTAATTTTAAATATCCCACTAATTAACTTGGAAATACATGCCCGGAACATTGAAATGAATGTACACTCCCAGAGGCAGTGGGAACGTGTCCCTCTATTGGAAAGCATGCAGAGAAAAGGAAGGGACATGTATTTAGTGACAGAAGAATATTGTCTATTCTGGTGATACACAGAAAGGAGGAAACATTAGAAGATGTGCAAAAAGGTTTTCTGGGATATCAAATGTCTCTTGTTACCACTGTGATATGCGCTGTAACATTAGAATGAGCTTTAATTAACAGCTGATGAGAAACAAGCATCAACCCTCGTGATGTTTTCAGTGCTCGGCTCTCCAACAGAATTCTGTGAAACACATTAATCTCCTGAATATGAAGTCTGTCTATTTTTTCTGGATATCTTGAAGAGGTAAAAAGTTTTACGATATTACAACTAATATATAACTTTTGCATGGTACATGTTGGCCTTTTCTTTCAGAAACATTAAAGAGTCATGTGATGAAGCCTCTTCGGACCGACCGGCGAGGCGCTTCCTGCTCCTCATACATATTTAAAGATATTTATCATTTAAATTTAAACAAAGTTGTGTGAACACAACATACGCTTATGCAGGATCATCCGATATCAATGCTGTTGTGGATGTGGTTGAAATGTATTAAAGCAGGACCTCCACCTGCTGACTTACCTCTGAGGATATGTATGGGACTTAAATACGTACTTATGGAGTTGAGACAGAATAAAAGCATAAATGCAGAACATAGAGCTGTTAAGTAACGTTGGAGGCGATGCATGGGCCAGTGGCAGCGAGGCGTCCGTTCATTAAGTCCTGCAGAACCAGTCTGTCGTGTGAATAGATTTCAGCTCCCATTCATCCTGAAGGCTAAATTGCCATTTTCCATTTCCTCTTAAAAGTTTTTTATGTTGCAGCTTCATGCAATTATAGCAAAAAAAAAGTCCAGAAAGTTTATTTCTATCACCCTTAATCTCAGCCAGTCTGAGAGGCTCACTTTGACTTAATGAAAACAGAAACACGCCGGAACCGTGATGAAGGAGACATGTGTTCATACCCAACTTTTCATCAGAAGTTCTTCTCATCACAACGATGAGGAAGAACTTATTACATCATTGATTAGGAATGAATGCGGGGAACCGGCCGTGTGGAAAGAACAGTGTTATTCAGTCAAGACATCTCTCTATTGCTCTCTGTGTGTGTGTGTGTGTGTGTGTGTGTGTGTGTGTGTGTGTGTGTGTGTGTGTGAGAGAGAGTTCATCCCTCCAGCTAATATTTGGTACTAAAATTAGTCACATTGGGAGAGAGAGAGAGAGAGAGAGAGAGAGAGAGAGAGAGAGAGAGAGAGCTGTGGACGGTAGCTGATGGAGGAGAGGAACCTGTGTGTGATGCATAATGCAAACGTCTGCTTTCCAGTCTTAATGTTGCCTGGAGTGATTCACAGCTAGACCACCGGCTCAGCACACACACACACGAATGCAGAAATCCTCCTTTATTTAAGATGACAATAACAGAGAGAGAGAGAGGCTTTCATTTCTCTTTTTTTATCAATCAATGCTGTTGGTCACCATTTACGTCTGCCACTGAGATTTACTCAAATTCAACCAATGAAAATAATAATAATTTAAGAAAGCTTTGGACTAAATCTCACCACTCCACCGATCCACTCTGGAATGAAGTGAGCTAACACATGAAAATAAGCTCTTCTAGAAAAGAAATCAGAGCTTTTAGCAGAATCTTTTCTCTCTAATTAAAAGAAATACATCGAAAACTCCACTTCCTGTCCTAGAGACCTAGAGGCCTGTGTCTCGCTGCCGGAAGTCTGGATGGTGTTTCTGTTATTCTGGCTTAAGGTTGTCGTCTCTTCACGTTGTCTTCTCTTCAGGTTGTCTTCTCTTCACGTTGTCGTCTCTTCACGTTGTCTTCTCTTCACGTTGTCTTCTCTTCAGGTTGTCTTCTCTTCAGGTTGTCTTCTCTTCACGTTGTCTTCTCTTCAGGTTGTCTTCTCTTCAGGTTGTCTTCTCTTCACATTGTCTTCTCTTCAGGTTGTCTTCTCTTCACGTTGTCGTCTCTTCACGTTGTCTTCTCTTCATGTTGTCGTCTCTTCAGGTTGTCGTCTCTTCAGGTTGTCTTTTCTTCAGGTTGTCGTCTCTTCATGTTGTCGTCTCTTGTCAACTTTTCTACGCGCTGCAAACCGTTAATTTATCTGAATTGATTGAAGGATGGTTCGTTGTCGCGATGCAACACGATGGGGTAAACAGAGCAACAGGCGGAGCGCAGAAGGAAGGATCTCCTCATCGAGGGCTCGTCCTTAGCGAGGGCCCGTCCTTCAGCGAGGGCGCGTCCTCCAGCGAGGGCCCGTCCTCCAGCGAGGGCCCGTCCTTAGCGAGGGCCCGTCCTCAGCGAGGGCCCGTCCTCCAGCGAGGGCCCGTCCTTAGCGAGGGCCCGTCCTTCAGCGAGGGCCCGTCCTCCAGCGAGGGCCCGTCCTCCAGCGAGGGCCCGTCCTTAGCGAGGGCCCGTCCTTAGCGAGGGCCCGTCCTCCAGCGAGGGCCCGTCCTTAGCGAGGGCCCGTCCTCCAGCGAGGGCCCGTCCTCCAGCGAGGGCCCGTCCTTAGCGAGGGCCCGTCCTCAGCGAGGGCCCGTGCCCAGCGAGGGCCCGTCCTCCAGCGAGGTCCCTTCCCGAGCGAGGGCCCGTCCTCCAGCGAGGGCCCGTCCTTAGCGAGGGCCCGTCCTCCAGCGAGGGCCCGTCCTCCAGCGAGGGCCCGTCCTCAGCGAGGGCCCGTGCCCAGCGAGGGCCCGTCCCCAGCGAGGGCCCGTCCTCCAGCGAGGTCCCTTCCCCAGCGAGGGCCCGTCCTCAGCGAGGGCCCGTCCTCCAGCGAGGGCCCGTCCTCCAGCGAGGTCCCTTCCCCAGCGAGGGCCCGTCCTCAGCGAGGGCCCGTCCTCAGCGAGGGCCCGTCCTCCAGCGAGGGCCCGTCCTCCAGCGAGGGCCTGTCCCGTCCACCGGCCGGTGTGTTCCACCTCTTTCAGCTCCCAACACGGACGGTTTACCTGCATGCAACCAAAGCCTGCTCCACCTTTGATTGGTCCATTTCCCTCTGACTACTAAATCTTCTCCTGATGCTAGATGTACATAACGTTACATAATGCAAAAGTGAATTGTGAACCAGTACTTTTGTCATGAGTCATTGTGGAGAAGAAACGGGGCTGAATGAGGAGGACAGATGAGAAAGAGACGACTAAAACGAGAGCAGCTCGGAGGGGCGCCAGTGTCGGTAAGAGTGTATATCAGCAGGTAGTCACAGGTACACACTCTAGGGCTCAATACACACACACACACACACACACACACACACACACACACACACGCTCCCCCTCGGGCTCTTGCAGCGCTGCATGCAAGCAAAAAAACTAAAGTTAATACTTTGCCTCCTCAGCTTCTTTGTGTGTGTGGTTGTCAGTCACAGATACACTAGAGGGTGAAACACCACACACACGTGTCTTTATGTCCACTTTGGCTCACAGGCAGACGTGTGTGTGTGTGTGTGTGTGTGTGTGTGTGTGTGTGTGTGTGTGTGTGTGTGTGTGTGTGTGTGTGTGTGTGTGCTAATGTGGAGAGAAGAACGATGTGTGTAGTTTCTCACACGGTCGCTGGTTTCCAGACCTGAATTGCTTTCCCCACAAGACAAATTACACAACACAGCTGGTTTCAACACACACACACACACACACACACACACACACACACTGCCCTCACATACAAAAGCTTCACTGATGTAACGGCTCGTCTGAGAGTGTCTGGATAACGTCTCCTCTCGTCCTGTTTCCCGCCCTGCTCGCCACCTTCATAATACAAAGACCCGACACCCGGCGCTGAGATCTGAAAGAGTCGTTGCTTCCCCATCAACCCCTCTGCCTTCTCTCCCTGGAGTCCTTGGTCTCCACGTCTTCTCTTCCCGCTCCTCGTTATTGGGGAAAAACTCTAAAAGCTTTATTGATATCACAAGGTAATGGAAAACACTGTTGTGATGAAATGAGCCCGGGGAGAAGCAATGTGCTTAAGTTGTGCTTTTTGGGGTCTCTCACGTTGCATTGCATATTTATTTATTTTTCATTTCCCCTTGGCGTCCCAGCCGGGCCACAGCTCCCATGTGAACTAACATGACAGAATATTGCATGCCTTATTGTTTGTTTATTTATTTTCTTTTCTGCTGACCGTTACATATTACTGAGCTCCGTGGGAAAGTAATGAAACTAAATAAATAAATTAAAGTACAGCGGTCGCATTAATATGTTTTGCACACCTCCAACGTTGCTGCAGAAAAGAAGAGCAGTGAGACAACACAAAGCACGCCAGCTCTTTTAATTAGCGCCCGCCGTGCGGCAGCGTTGCCAAGCGGCGCGAGGAAGAGCAAGAGGAAGAGCAGTGATGCTTGTTTACTCACACGGCTCATAACCTGCAGAACGGCAACAAAGACATGAATAAATACCCAGTTAATAATAATGTGAATGTTGGGAAAACGCCGAACGGCAGCAGCGGCTTCAAACAAAGAGCAGGAATTATAATGATGAGGTTTGTTTACACATTGAAATTAGCTGAAAAAAAAGAATTTATATGAATTAATTTACTTTTAATCTGCAGATAATTCCATGCAGAACTGGTTTAAGCCTCGATCAGACATGTGCTTCGGGTGTAATTGGGGAATGCAGAATGAATGTACGGATCAGAAACAGACACACTGACCGGGTTCCGTCCACTTTATGCTAATTTCACTTGTTGGAAACGATCCGTAGTTTTAAGAGGCGCAGGTGTGAGCAACCACAACATCCGGTTGACCCGGGTGTCCCAGTAAGTCACCAGGACGTCAGCAGGTTAGGGAACCGAAGCAGCATTCATGTTCTTGTCTGTCTGCTTCCTCCTGTGATGCGTCCACATGTCTCTCAGTTCATACAGGTACATGCAAGTGCCTACAGATCACAAAATAAAACAATGAATCGGATAAAGACTGATCTGTATTTGAAGCGCACCTCCAAAAAAGGATGAAAATAAAACGTCATACAGAGGGGATATACATGTTTTAAAGGATGCGTACATTGTTTTTGCTCCAGGTGTAATCAGATTGGCAATTTCCTGCCCTCAAGTCCCAACGCTGCCAGAAACCCGTGTAAAACCATGACACCATTTCATGCTCAATAAAAAAACAAAACATCATGAGCGCACATCATGATGTCAAGGTGACGACGTCATGGCGATGACGTCGTGGCGATGACGTCGTGGCGACGACGTCATGGCGATGACGTCATGGCAGGTCGGTCCTCCGGTCGCCAGGATTGAGTCAATGACATATGAGTGAGTAGACACATTAAACATGCTATTATTACATTGTTTTGTTCTCACAATATGTTGACAGAAGCAGCACACGTTTCCTCCTCCAGCTCAACTTCATGTCACTGTCTGTCTCTCCATCTATCATCTGTTCACTGTGGATCCATTAGGTCGTAACACAAAGCCAGCTGCTCATTTCAGGTGTTGGAAATCAAATGTTTTCCGTGTTTTCTTTCTTTCCGTTTAGTTTCTCTTCCACCGTAGACACTGATAGTTTAAGCACAGGCGTTACGATCAACAACATCTGTGCTTCAAGACACCCAGTGAGACAGTGTGAGGCGGCATGTCACAGCCTCTCACTTTAGAGGAAGACAGCATACATTATTAATGAGGGAGATAATGCCTGATTGGGGCTCCAGAACCAAATGGAGATAAATGTTCCCCCGTCGCTTCATCCCCTTTTGAACAATGCCAACCGAGTGTGTGACCCTGGGCCGGGGGAACCGCAGGGGGTCGTTTAGGGAGACCCAGAAAGATGGGGGCTTCTTTGTGTTCACTGTGGGGTTGACAATAGAAGTGAGCACAATGTGAATAAGCAACAGAGTCTCACTGCAGTTTGTGAAACAGTCTCGAGATTGTAATCTATTTAATTATTTGAATCTCTTCAGTCTTCCCCAGTGGATTTCCCCAAATCAGTTTCCCCAAGAATAGTGGCATCGTTTCAGTCATTAGAAGAGCTTAGAGTGCATCAACTCCAACTTAAAGAAACAGTAAAACATGCCAAGATCTTCATTAAACCCAATGCCTTGTAAGACATTTGCAGCATGTGAATGATATGAATCAGCCTTCCAACTGAAAAGAGAGAAATGAACATAAACCGCATATATGAGTTATGAAAACAATCTTTTCCACCCTGTTCTTGATCCTGCTGCCACTCACTGTGGCACCCTGGACTTTCACTCTATCACAGAGTCCACACAATAAACAATACAAAGGGATTGTTGGTCCGAAACAGGAAGTCAGAAGCCTCAAATCTAATCAAGTCTGCTAAGCAAGTCGATAAAGCTTGCAGCTCCGTGTCCTCTCCTCTGCGACCTCTCGGCTCGCCTGAGAGAAGATAGTTTCACCGTGTTTACATGTTATCAGCCCGGATCCATAAAGCCCCAATCATCAATGCCGTTGGGTGGTTGGTGATTCATATCAAAAAATCAAATTCTCGGAGGATGAAAACAGTGGAGCGTTTCAAATATATAAAAATACCAGGGAAGATAAATCTCTTTTCTCAATTTGTCTTGCTGATAAGACGAGGGTGACGTGCAGGTGGAGGTCTGTCTTCTCCTCTCGCTTCCCCTTTTCTCTCGTTTCCACCTCAGCTCACATCAACATTTACATGCAATCCCCTGTACTGCTATACTGTGGCAAGGCCGGCAGTATAATACACATGGGGTGGGACACATGCTCAAATTTAACCCCCCATTTGTTAATAGAAAACTATGGGGTTTTTTTTGGTTTTAAATCTAAATTAATAATTTAAAAAAGATAATAAAATGCATGACATAAGAAGAAAACAAAATTCGATGCCAGAGGCCTCAGAACCGCAAAGACCAATGTATACTCTCAGGATACATTAACTAATGCTTCATAAGCAGGTATCACAAAGTGTTACCGCTTTATAATACCTGCACTCTGTGAAGCATCATTTAATACTTTTAATTTACGAATGATGAATCCATCCTTTATAAAGTGTGGAACAATGCTTTATAAATGATGAATTAAGTGTTTACTCATACTTACCTAATGCAGCTATTATAAAGTTATAAATGTTATACATAACATTATTATCCAAGGACAGAAACAAGTTAGTTTATCAGAAACAACAGTCGCCTCTCCATCTCCCCAAGAAGCATACGTCATGATGAGAACCCTGTCTTATTCTTGGCTCCGTTGGTGGACTCAGCTCTGCCCTCGTCTTCACCAAATGTTTAGCACTACTGTACAATAAGCCGACCCAAGCCAGAAAACCATCTAGTGCCCTAAGTGAAAACACTTCATGAGTGAGATCCACCCTCTCAAACGCTTTCCTCTGATCCACAGACACAAAACCAAAGTTAACAGAATCAGATCTGCACAAATGATTGTTCTGTCAGCTTCACCGTATGTTTAGTCTGCATGTAAAATGAAGTCCAGGATGTCCTTGAGTCTGTTTGAGAAAGCTCTGGAAAGCATAATATATTCTGTGTAGAGGAGGGCAACTGGCCTTCAGTTCCTGAGTAAAGCCAGGTCTCCGGCAGAAGACACCCGGTTCTAGAGCACTCCATCCAAATGCTATGTAAGTCAGGTCCAAGGGTATTCCAGAAAGAGTTATGAAAGTCAACGGAAAGACCATCAACCCTGTTGGCTGTCCTGATGCCATCTGATTGTCAGCAACTGTCAGATCCTCCAAAGTCTCCACTGTCCAGAGCAATGCAGCATGGAGGACCTCCAAAGAGGTCAGAGTGGAACTCCATGGCAGGGTTCCTCAGACTGGTGGTCCCCCTGCCTCCTGGAGCCCACGGCGGGTCGTCTGCTTCCTCTGTGCCACCGATCGCTCCAGGTTGAAGAAGAACACGCTCTGGGCATTTATATCCTGAAGCTGAAGAAGCAAGAGCTTCCAAGAGTTCCCTTCCTCCTCTCCTGTCGCCGTTGATCCATAGCAGGATCTGAGTCAGTGTGACCCCTCCTCAATATCCCTCACGTTGGCTTCATGCTCCTGGTCTGCTTCCTTGATCTTAGCAGTGGAATGGGAGGTGTAAAAACACACACATTTTTACTTTTACAACCTCCCACCACAGCTTCACAGAACTACAATCAAAACAAAACAAATCCACTGCTGCAAAAGGCTCTCTAAGCTCCAGCAGAAAAGAGTGTCTTGCGGGAGGTTGCTGTTAAAATAAACAGTGGGACCGTACCCTTTCCCCTGGTGAATGTATTGTATCGGCATCAACACGGCAGTGGTCAGTGAAGCCAACTGGATCTATGTTGCTGTGAAGTAATCTGGAGCTGAGATTGTGTGAACTGATCTGGCTGCACTCACCCCGTTACGCATGAAACTGTCAAGGCTCTGATGTGACTGTTTGGGGTTCCTCACCTGTCCTCTCTATAGTTATAATCACCACCAATAGTGAATTGTTCCTTCGCTCATTTGTGTTATCATGGTGATGAAACCTACTCGTTCTGTTCCCTTGGTTTGGGGCGCACGTGTTAACGAAGCAGAAGACAGAGCTCTCTACTTCTGCCTGGACAACCAGCAGCCGACCCTCCACCGCCTCAGTGGAGGACAAGATGGCTGCATTGTTCTAAACAGATATTAGTGCCATGGCAATGAGCACACAACCCATCCCACCGTACGCCCTGAACTAACTCATCTGGTGAAATACTGTCTCTTGCAAAACAACAACACATCAACCTTTTTCCAGGTCGAGACTTCAGAGACGAAAGCACTTTTGTTCCGACCATTGATGTTCAACGACCCTATTTTAAGGCTTCGCCTGGTCAGAGAAGAGATGCAGGCAAGATGAAACACGCAGGGAACTCTAAAGAGAGGAAAACACTGTGATACATGATCATTCACTTTTCAGTCTTTTGAGCAATTTCACCTTGTTGTGCTTTTCTCAGACTTGTGGTGTGCTTTTTAAGGCGGAAACGCTTCCTTTCATCCAGAATGTCAAAACTTATCACTTTCAGTCACAGACCTGATGAACCATGGCATATTTTTGTGGGAGGACCCAAACACAACATGTCCTGGAATCTGTTATTCCCCGTAGATGCAGAATGTAATAATAACTGCTGACACAGGCCGATTCACATGCCAACATGTGAATAAAGGGAGCACTGACACGTATTTCTTTCCACTTCCAGCACTGCCTGCGTCTGCAGGAAGTTGCAGTTGTTGTTTCTGCGTGTTTGTGTGTCTGCCACATCGCCTTGCCCTGTGCGTTGAACAGAAGCCGCTCTGGCAGCCGCTCTGGCAGCCGCTCTGACTCCGCCCCTCCGGCTCGTATCCGCCCTGTCTCCTCCTCTGTCTTTCCAGAGCTTGTCCTTTCCCTCTACTTTCTTCCTCTTTCCCAAGAGGTGAAATACAGAATGAGAAACAAATAAAACAATTTGCACTTCTTCTACTCATCTCCACCTCTCATCCACAGTATTTTGGACAATTGGCCCAAAAGCAGGGAAATGTTGACAACAACACCCGAGTGCTTCTTCTCTCCCGTCATCCTGTCAAATCTTTGTTTCTTTGCTATTTTTAAAGTTGTTTTCCTTTCTCCATCTCCCTGGCCCTTACCTCCTCTGTTGTTGTTTCTCCCTGTCATCGTTCCTTCAGTGTTCTCTAATTACTGGAGTCTGCTAACGGGCCACTTCGAAGAGGCCCGTTAGCAGACTGAACCTATTTAAGGAGATGGTGTGTGTGTGTGTGCGCCTACCCTTGAAATATGAAGCAGCTTTGACTAAAAGGACAAACACTCCCCGTGGAGCCGAGAACCCAAAGTGTTCAAACGTAATGATCCAATCATTATAGAACGTGAGGACAAGCGGGGATAATTTCACACTACTTATCACCAGTTCATCAGATTTGTAGAGGCGCATCCCGGCAACAATGTCTGATGAACTATTCCTGTCAAAAGACCTTTTTCAGTTGTGGATGTTTATGTTCCTGAAATTGAAGATTCTTTAATAATGCACGTTTAATTAATCTACCAGTTTACCTGGAAGTAACTTCTGTATATCTTCATCTTTTTAGTTTTTTTATGATCATCTTTAGGATACTGTTAGCAGCACAAAGTGACCATCTGCCATGTATCGTGTTAAAAGACAACTAATTAGCATTTGCAATTATTAATTTGAATGCCTTCTTCTTAAAAAATAAATAAAGACCCTAATGAGTAAAGGTTTATATGATCTCAAACATAATGTTCAGACGTCTTAAAGCACTTTGTTAAAGTTGCCTGACTAAGTGTAATGTGGAAGGATGACACAACCCCTGATTTAATAATATCATATTCAACAAAAAACACAATGTTTCCTTGAAAGAGAAACTTTGAGAGACAGTCAGAATCACTGCACAGTTTTTTTAAACAAATCTTATCAGAATGGCTGCAACAGATCCAGTATATTGTCTTCATTTCCATGTCTGTTACTTTCCTTGTCTAAACGTGACGCCTACATCATCAGTGGCATGCTAGTAGCAGCTAATGTAGCCTCGAGCGAGGATGAGCCGCGGTGAGGTCCGGTCTGATATGTTCTTTTTAACTCCCCTTTTCTACCGACGCCGACTCAAGTGACCTCGCTCGAGGACATTTATCAGACTTCACAAGGCTCCATCTGGAGCCAGAACCTATTTATCATCAGTATCAGCATCAACATCGGTACTCATCACAATCTGTAAACATACTTTGATGTGTACAATTGGTGAAGTGACCCTTTATCCAGAGCTGAGCATTTCAACAGCTGAGACTTACCAACACATGAGACACTCTGCCAGTCCATTGTCCTCCCTGTGACCTCTGCACAGAATACTCAATGTGCTGAGTGGACAATGGACCTTCAGAGAGATTCAGGATGTGAATTAGGAAACACGCCTGTTTGTCTGTCAACACGCATGCAATCAATACTGGTGCCATGCGATGTATATTCCCTTTGAAAAGGCTTCTTTATGGTGTTCATTCTTTTTGGTCAACCATTCAGTGGAAATGTGTTCATTCTATGTAAACTATATAAACTAATTAATTGAATGACTCATTTCTGATATACTTTGGTATTTTTGTCATAGACAGATATGCAATGGTGATTGCGTGTATGTATGTTGATACTGTCCAATGGTAAGCCTCCATTTGCTCATGTGACAAGCCAATACGACGTGTGTGTGCTTCCTCACTGGTGACTAGCGTGCACTATAGTGCCCGTCGTATCAGTGTGCACTGATGCCCATAGTAACCACCTTACGCCACGTGCAATTATCCTTTTAGAGGAAAAAAAAACATTTTCAATTATTATTTTTTCCCATAGCCAGTAAACATTGTCGAGCATATCAGTACAAATATCCAGCAGCTACGCTCATAATGTATGCACCTCGCTATCATAAAGTGTTTGCACAATCTATGGACCGCATATGCCCATTTCCCAATGTGTGAAAACATTTTGTATAAATGGATTGACAAGTGTGAATTTAAAATTCATGTCAAAAAATATCTGAAGAAATACATTTGTTTTTTAATCCAAACAGAAACCGGCAGCTGACCGTTTGTGAACAATTGAATATGATTGGCACAAATTATTTCCAATGTTCAAGTGCCAAATGTTTTCAGTTACAAACATGTTTCCGGTCACATCAAAAGGTTTGCAGTTCATACATCACATGATTATTTTTGGAGTGTCCTGCATACACTCAAAAACATAGTTGGCCTGATTCTACTCTAAATATATCTAAACATCAGAAGTTTTCTTTTGCTGGCAAAACTGAAGCAAAAAATTATTAAATCTAACAAAATGGAGACACACTACTAATCTCACTTTTGCATGTTTAATCTGTATGGTTTTGCCATTTTGGGCCTGGAAATAAAGGTTTGTCACAACAAATAGGTTTTTGCAGTAACGCTATCAAACCCATTATCATCAACACAATAATGTTGACCCTATATCGACGCTTCCTCCCGACACCCCCCACCTGGCAGTGGATCCCACACTTCCTGATCGACCAGAGGCGGCAGGTGAGGCTGTGGAAAACACCAAGCATCTGGACCCTCAGCACTGACGCGCAGATACAAGAACTTGAACGTTTATTACAACTCCTCAAACTACTTCAAAAGATTCTGCTACTAGAAGATTCTAGTTTCTCTAAGAACCAACAAAGAAGGAGGTCTGCACCTAATGAATTGGTCATTTCAATAGAGCTAGTCTGGAAAGTGTGTTTTAGGTGAAACTAAATGACCTATTTATGTGCCATTGGGGTCGTGGCATCTGCCTACAACAATTGACAAAGTAGTCAGACTTTGTGGCCATTTGTCTAACATTAAAAAAGAGAATTTTTGTTAGGCTTATGAATTGCCTCCAAAAAACAAAGCACAAACAACTTGTTTCAAACCAATGTGTATGCAGAAATAATGGTGGAATAACTCAATCAATCAGCCGTTAATCTATAAAAAATAAATAAGTTGCGATGCTGTCCCTTGAGTAGCAGAAGAACTTCTTTGAGAGGAGTGGACTTGGTTCTGATATTTCTTTTGTTTGTCGTTTAATCTCTGTCAGACTTCTTCAATATGTGTAATTTAAGCACAGCTCACCGTGATACCTTCACTTATTTTGTATGTCTACAAACATGGCATATTGTCATTTAATATGGTCTACAATTATTACAGAAATGCTCCAGTGAAATGGGTTTACAGACCAAATGGGAGGTTACTTAGCCAATGTGGTCACTATTAATATACAAAAACTAACTATTGAAATCCTTGAGTTAACTTGTATATGCTAGTGATAGCATATTTCAGCCTCCTAAAATGAGATGAGATTTAATAAAGACTTGTTTTCCAAAAAGTAACGTTCAAAAATGAAAGTATGGTATTTAATTAGTTTGAAAAATTGCTTCAGTGCTACCATTCATTGTATGTACTATTTGAGCTTTGTTTAAGTGTCTCATCCTTAAGCATTCATTACAGGACAAACGAGTGTGTTGTTCTGTCAGCAGACCAGAGTGGACTGATGGTCACTAGCACACTGCCTTTTTCTCTGAATCTAATAGGCACTGGACACTATGAGTATTATATGTGGCCAGCCATTTTGAAACTTTAATGTCAGCAAATGAAGCCGTGTTAATAAAGTAAAATGACAGGTCAAGCAGGATTTTTAAAACTCATGACTTTGTTTCAGATTTAAATGAGATGTTCTGACATCAGTGATTTTATACTAAGCTGGTATTCATCAACAATCAAATACTGGGCTCATAACTCTATGTTTGTTGAGTCACCCACAAAGCCTCCCTCAGACATTCCTGCAGTGCTGGATTCATTATTTACAGTGCTGGCAGCTGTTTGTATGAAGAAACATAAAGGTAACTGGCTTGGAATCCTACTCTGCAATTTACATCTTTATGTGACAGTTTAAAATGATTTATTTCAAACTTTTAACTCTAGGAACACTGAAGTCATTTTCAGTCGATTTTCTCGATTTTACATAATTTCTTAAATTCACCTTTTAAGGCACTTGCATATAAGATACATACCCATGTTTTACATCATAAATTGCAGAACAATCTAAGCTCTCTATATAATGAGGCACCATTGTCATAAGCCAAAAGTGTAAAGAGAAAATATGACTCTAAAGATGAAAAATATAATCTCGATTTTTGGAAATTCTTCATATCTCTTGTGAAAACATAACTTTACTCAGGTGGTATATAGGTTTTGGTGATGGGAATTGGTTTACCAAAGGTTTTAGGCTCACAAAAGCAGTGAAATATATGAATAAAATGGTAGATACATGTAAATAAATGTCTAAAACCAAATTTTTTATTAGCGTTTTTTTTGTAGAAATGTGGTCTTTCACAAGATTATCAAAATGTGACTGATAAATGACTTCATACTGCAGATAAAGCTTCATTGGGTGTGTGCAAATGAAAAATTACCATCACAACTTTTTTTAAAAATAGAAATATGTATTATAAATTAAAAATATATATCTACACAAAATACATGTTCAGAAATAGAAAACAGAGCCGGGCTCGTGGGGATGGCTGTGGTAGAGGGGCTGGTGGTGGTGAATCCTCTCTGTAAAATAAATGACTAGTCAATACTAACTTCACACAGTTTGAACAGTTCAACAGTTAGCTGGGGCGCTGATTTGATCGATTGTTTGTCATTCATTTATATCTTTAATCAGTGATTAAGTGTCTTCCTTGGGCCAAATCGATTCGGCCCCAGCACGTGCACTAGCAGCTGAGACGTGCACTAGCAGCAGAGACGTGCACTAGCAGCTGAGACGTGCACTAGCAGCAGAGACGTGCACTAGCAGCTGAGACGTGCACTAGCAGCTGAGACGTGCACTAGCAGCAGAGATCTGCACTAGCAGCAGAGACGTGCACTAGCAGCTGAGACGTGCACTAGCAGCTGAGACGTGCACTAGCAGCTGAGACGTGCACTAGCAGCAGAGACGTGCAATAGCAGCTGAGACGTGCACTAGCAGCAGAGACGTGCACTAGCAGCAGAGACGTGCACTAGCAGCAGAGATGTGCACTAGCAGCTGAGACGTGCACTAGCAGCAGAGACGTGCAATAGCAGCTGACAATTCGTATAATTTATTAATATTATATTTTTTATAATTAATAATATTATAAATATTATATTATTTTTTTGGTGGATGAAGGTGGATGAAGATGGCCCTCTATTGGCCGACCACCACTGCAAGGAACTGTACAAGCTGATTTAGCTAATAATCATGGCTCATAAAGTATGAGAAAAAGTGCTGTCTGTCATCACAGTGGAATTCCATAGCATGACCCAGCATAAGGGAAACGGTTTGGGACTGGTCTTTAGTCACAATGTCAATGTAGGCAGAGCTTAATGGCTGCTGCTATTGCCATGGGTTGTACATTTAATACAGGGATGTTCTTGATTCCCAACATGTCCTTTGTGTTATCTGGTCTTTCAAAAGTTATTGGTTTGCTGAAGTATCAAGAACACATGGTGGGGTGCAAAAAGTACAATATTCTTTCTTTAAAATGCAGTGGTGAGAAAGCAGAAATGGTAATGAATATAAACGATTAATCAAAGTTCTACCATGCGTCAATTTCTATCTGATAACACCCACTCTCAGCTTTTATACATTTAAAAGTAAATGTCCAAGGCATATTGGTATGGCTGTAGCGTGATTGTAATTGGTAGTTTAAAGGCAGTATCAAGTTGTTTTTATGTGTTGTGTGTGATTGAGCAACAGTCTGTCTGACAGTTCCTCGTCTGAAACACAATGGTAACCAATTCAAAGCTCTCTATATCAACTGTGCACACCACTTCATTGTTCCAGAAGTCACACGGCTCCTCGACGCCCATTATCCAACGTCTCAACTTAGTGTTTATCCATGTCAGTTCTTGCTTTTCAAGTTTCCTGGTCTTTAACGCTAGTTTGTGAAGTTCACTCATGTGTCAGGGCGTGAGTCACTGATCTCTCTAAGCCGAGTCGGGTGATTCAGCGGATGTAAGCTGTGTACGTTCGCTCATATGACGTTTAAAACCACATTTAAATGCTAGGGGCCAACATGAAAAGTGTGGGCAGAGAGAGTGCGTGAGTAATGCTCCCACTGCTTCCCTAGATACCGTCAAGGTGACTTCTAGCCCCCAGCCGCTCTGCCGAAGCTGCTCACTAGTCAACCGCAATCGGCTGCTCTGGGAATGTATGCCGCTGATGGAAAGGCATATCTTAGCCACAGAAAATTGAAGTTCTTTGAAATTATGTTTTGGGAAAGGTGATCTTAGCAAACCTGCGTCACTGCAGGGCCTTCAAACTTAGTTTAGCACTCAATATTATCATTTTGTTGCAACTTTGCAGTCATACATAAAGATGAATTACTCAGTGAGTCCTACCTTAATGCAGATAGAAGTCTGGTGGGATTTTTTTTCTCCATCTCACTTTGTTCTAAAGTACTGGACTGGAGGTTTTGAGCCCAAGAAACTAATCTCAAAGTACCTTTTAAATTGAGCCTGTTCAATTATGCTGAGTAGCCAAATAGCCTAACCTGTCTTTTTACTCTGGGAGGAAACCTGTGCAGGCCTGAAGAGCACATGCAGACAGAAATACCCCAACATCCCCAACCTCCAGAAAAGCCATTGTAATCATGCAAATAGAGCTATTTTATATCCTGTGGAAATTAGCTTCAAGCCTTAAGTATTTCTCTAAAATATTAAATATGCATGACTAAATAAACAACAATCAGGAGTCGACAGCCAAGCTAATGGCTATGTGAGTGGATGGGACAAACAAACACAAGACTCGAACCCAGGGGACCTGCGTTCATTTCACACGTGAAACCAGCTTTTTTTTTTACATTGTTACATAACGTCACTTTAAACTGAAAAGTCTCATTTTAATCCTGATTCCTCTATATGACCGACATAAGTAAATGTGACTATTAGTGAAAAGATTGGCTAGTTATTATAAATGCATGACGATGGAAGCTTTTCGGAGCTCTAACTGTCTGATGAATATTTGCATTGAAGTGTCCGCATGTTGTTTCTCTTCCACTGCACGGGCAGCAGACCTCCTTTATCTGCCACACTTTGTTCTCTTCATGGATATTTGTCAAGAAATCTATGGTCACGTTGAATTGTTAGTCAAAACGTGTAATGATCCGGATTATAATCATTCTTCTCTTTTACATGCTGAGATTCTGGTCAAATGAACCGATTGTGTGGATGAAGTGAACATGAAATCATTGTCAACCAAAATGTTCCTTCTGTCAATGAAGAGCATGTATTCCACAGACTTTAGAGTCCTGACAACAAGACTCCAGATATTGTGTAGTTGATCCTTTCCATTTAATCACAAGTATTTCCATGTTGTTTTATCAGAGACATTTTAACGTTTAGCTTAAAATCTCACGTCCACAAATACTATTTACAAACTGAAAGCTGAAACTCTCCTCTACCATCTTCCCCATGAGCCCTGAATGCAGCGTCCGTGTTCCCGGCCATGACTCCTGTGAACAAAGTGACACACTGTGATATTCCATGTGTTGAAGTGAGTCTTTACTTGGACTCGTCGTCCTGCAGTGAACATCACAGCGAGTGAAATGTGAAAAGTGCAGCCCCACACAAGAGGGCTCCTCCATCCCGCTAACTAGGGATGGAGGTGGAGGTCAAAGCAGCTCCATGCACTTTGTCTGCATGTGTTGAAGCCGATTACAAAGCCTCTCATTGAGCCACACATGGTGGTCAGTGGTGTCACACGTCTGTAAATCTAAACTAATTATCCTTTGAAGTAACAAAAGCAGAAATGAGTGATTTTCCTGCTTCTACTTTGGCTCATGTGGCTCACTAGCCGGGGCGTTTGCCTCCTTCACTTCAAATCAAACTCATCTCCCGTGTTTTAAATGCTTTACCTCTGTTCTACTGAGTTTTCTACAAACTTGACTTTTACATTCTGACTTCATCTGTATTTCGTCAACAGCAGCAGGACCTCTGTGAGCCTTCGATATCAGCTTGTCACATTCTGTACATGAGCTTCTCCGCAGGCCTCTCTCAGTGTTGGAGAACCAGCCTCTGAGACGCATCATCATTCATCACAGCCCACTTATTCCAGCCCGTTAAATGCCAGGCGTCCATGAGTGGGCGACTGTTTTGACTTGATAAATGGAAGCGTCCCAAAACTCCCCACAGAGCTGTTTAACCTTTGTTTTTGAAGATGTGTAATCATGCAATGAACACTTCACAGGAAGTGATAATTAAGCCTGTTTCTTTTTTTTGTTTTCCACCTGACCTCTTCCTTACTCTACCATCACCTTTCTATTACATGTTATTAACCTTCACCACTGACTTCCAAGAGTAAATAGGTTCAACAAAACCGCCTTTTAAATAAAGTTTCCGCTTCCTTTCACTCCCCCTCTACTCCCTCGTTACTGCTTCCCACGTTGATTATTCTCTTCGCAGATTTCTGCCTTTTCTCGCTATTTTTAGCGATCAATTAGTTCTCGATCCCATCCCTATTTTTTCCTCAGCTAATTCCCCCGTTACGGAGCCCAAACCCCCGTGTTCGCCTCCGCCTCACCTGTGCCAGAAGGAGTGGAAATTAGCAAAGCAAAATAACGGTTTTGTACTATTTTTGTCCGTACTAATCTGTTTATTCCTCCTGTTTTCCTCTCTATTATCTTGTTGTGTTCAGTTCTTTTTATTTGTTTTGCTACTGATACAAATCCACCTCCTCCTCTCCCCCCTCCCTACACACCTCTGTGCAGGAGGAAATTAGTCGCAACAAAATATTAATAAAGCAGTAAATCTACCTCCAATTAGTGGGAGCTTGTGTTTCTCCTTTGATGTAAAAGGTAAAAGAGAACATTTTAATTAAAAGACGGGGAGGAAATAATAATAATAATAATAATAATAATAATAATAATAATAATGATTGTATGATTGGAGACAAATGGAAGAACATCTGAAAGGATATGTGTGCGCTTTTTTTTTTTTAATGACAAAGATGCAATCTTAAAAAGTTCTGATCGAGCCTTGTGCACACTACGAAAATATCTGCTTTCAAGGGATGGTGAATGGACGCGTACAGCACTTTTCTAGTCTTCCGACCACTCAAAGCGCTTTAACACTGCATGACATCATTCATCCATTCACACCCTGATGAAAGGAGCTACATCAGATTATCAACCATTCACACACCGTAGAACAGCTACAGGAGACATGTAGGGTAAAGTGTGTTGCTCAAAGACACATCGACATGGGCTAGTGGAGCCAGGGATCGAACCATCAATCCTTTGATTGAAGGACGACCCCGCTCACCACTGAGCCACAGTCTACCACAATCACGCTTTTGTTATTATTTTCAAAGTTCTGCCACCCTCTTCACGTTTCTACTCTCGTCCTTTTGGAATTCATAGAATGTGTATATAATACCCAACACTCCACTTCTCTGAGTGGAGTCCTCCCTCCTTCCTCGCTCTTCTTCGCTCTGAACACGGCATCTGTCGCTCCGGGCGGATGGCTTTGGATTGGAGTCACATGAAAGCCCAGTGCGTCTCATGTCGACACTAAAGGGTTCTTCGTGTGTCGGTATCGAGACAGGGTCAGCGTCAATATCCCAGATTTCAGAAAAACTTTTTCATTTGGGCCACATTTCTTTTAAGCTCCAGTTTCTAAATCTAAATCACGCATTTCCCTTCTGTGGCAACCTCCTGTGCTTTTGTTTAGACTTAATGTATCAAAACAAGATCCTTCTTGCTCTCCATGTTACTTGCAGACATTTGTTTTTTTATGCTGAACCAAACACGATAAAAGTCCAGACAGGGCGTTTGTCGGACAAAAATAAGAGGTCATAAGTTGCAACACCTCCTTATTTGAGAGGATTGCGATTAAATAAGAAGAGAATTAATGCAAATACAGACAATAATGGTATAAAAGAACACATCAGGGGATGAAAAACGGGAGAAGGAGACAGGAGAAAGTGGAGAAACTACTGGAGATGAGAGGTGTTGCAGCAGGGGAGTGTAATTGCTTGTGACGTGTCAGCCCCAGCCTAGCACCAAGCAGCCCGGCTGCAAGCCTCCAGGCCAGGCTTTATCACAACGAGAAAACAGGCCACCTCCACGAGAGCAGAGGTCGAGGTAGCAGTGCCAGCTCAAATCTCGTTGTCTCACCTCAAGAGCTGCGGCGGCTCTGAGAGTACAGAGGAGGTGAATCTGTGCGCAGAAGCTCAAAGAAAAAAAATAAATCTCTTTCGTGGTTGAGTGTTTCTGTGGTAGAAAATAGTTCCACTGGAAACAGAAAGGTCCATGGATTTATACTGAGAAACTGGGACATTGTGTTCAGGTTCTTGACTCGAGCAAGATTGGCACACTTTGAAAATACTCCGTAAGACCTCCGGCCAGCGAGATCTTTCTCAAGTAAAAGTACAGAAATATTGTCTGCAAGATAAAGAAGTACTCGTTATGAGGAGTGAATGGCCTCTGTTCATGCTACATTGCTATATATTATGTTATGCTATTATTTTTAACATCCATTGTCCCCTTTGTCACCCTACTGATATTAGCGATATCAGCATATGGTTGACATTTTTTCTTCAGGGAATGTCAACCTTTTGAACGGATTGCCAAGACACTTTGCACAGACTTCCATGTTTCCTCCAGGATTATTCGTAATGATCTCTGAGTTTAGATCCATGATCCATGTGTCCAAGACTTTGATTTATGACCAAATACCCGCAGAACTGATTAACAGCCCCTCAGATGTACTTTGTAAGTGCTCATCGGCAACGGTTTGCATGCTAACACGCTCCACTAAAATGATGACTGTGGTGAGCGTCATACCTCGCATTTTAGCATGCTGACAATAGCATGTAGCTCAAGTCTCAGAGAGCTGCTAGCGTCGCTTTAGACTCTTGGTCTTGTTTAAATTATATAATGCGTTCCATTTGGGGGATCGACATTAAGAGCTGGGAATGTCATAACACCCCAGTTGACTGCGTTTCAGTACAGGTCAGACAACTTAGAGGGGTTTGCTACAGTCAAAGTTGTCTATTATTGTCATTACCAGTTGCTAACGACACGGTGGAATGTTGCAGTAACAAACACCGGAGCAACAAGTTCACAGATGAGAGTTGGACAGTATGTATAACTGATTTAATGGGACACAAGTAAGACAGAAGTGTGACTCAACAGCATAATACAACAGCTTTTTCTTTTGATGCTAATGCACAGCCATCTTGGATTTTGAGCTCTTGGTTGGTGGGGTTTCGTCTGACTTCACGATTTCGAAAATCCAACTTTAGAAGTGACAATTACCTGACTTCGAACTCGAAAAGATATTCTGAATGGATTTGCAGCAATAATCTAGAAATGTAAGCAACAGCTATAACTGTATCATGGTCCAGTATTGTATACATACAATGATAAAGTAGCATTACAAAGCTGCATGCTTTCCATCTACCTGATCACCCATTCAGGTTTTTCTCTGGTCCCTGGCTCATCATTGAACTCATCTGGGCATCTCTTTGCTCATCACCACCATCTTAAAGACTCCACAGAAAATGATAATGACAGATAATGACAATGGAACATCCGTTGCTGTTCATTAATACACTTTTGATGATAATAATTGACCAAAAGCCCCAAAGTGAATGTCCAAATCGGTGTTTTGTGAATCCATAAACCTAAAATTACAAAAAAAGAAAAAAACTGCATGATCTCTGTGTTTAATAAGATTCCTTATGCTGTATACTGTTATATGTATGGTATATGTATTATACGGAGAGCATGATTTGCCATGCATGTTAAATGCAATGGTTATGCTGTATTGTGGAGGGGGCAGGGACATGGGCATATTTAATTAGGTATGTGCCGCTCATACGTATGAGGGCGTAGGCACAGAGCACAGTGTGTATGTCCAATGAGTGTAAAATGATTGCATGCAAGCAGGTAGGTAAGCATTTTAATCCCACAGCACACACACACACAACCGTACACAGACAAACAAACACACACACATAGTTAGAGTGAATTTACGGCGGCCCGGGAGTACTATCGTAGAACATTAACTGTATTGTTTGGTCTCTCACTCTCTAAGTAGTTTGCACCCACATCCACAGCCTGGCTGCGTGTGAATGAATCACAGCGCTAACAGCACGCTGTGAGTTAGCACCTGCATAAATGTGTGTGTGTGTGTGCGCTCAGTTATATACTGTACGTGTACATGTTTGAATCTGAAATGTTTGATTTGTGTGTGTCTCAGTATCACAGTGCAAAAGGCCTCGGCACATGAATAATGAGGGATACAGAGTCAGAGAGTAGGGATTGAAAAGACCTACACACACAAGGAGATAATAAATACATCCATACCTACAGCTGAGCAGAGAGGCAATACATCCTCTATCTACTCTTCATCCTTCTTCTATCTCTCTCTGCTCTCTACCAGTTCTGTCAGCTCCCTCTACGTCTCTCACTCTAAATAGGTGCTGCATTAAAGCACTTAGATGCCACTTAATTTAATAGAGGAGCCTTCCTGGAGACGCAACCGCCAAATTACTGGAAAAAAGGTGTGTGTGTGTGTGTGTGTGTGTGTGTGTGTGTGTGTGTGTGTGTGTGTGGTAGAGGGGGTTAACATGGGAGAGCTTTACCCCCCTTCAGCTCGTACTGGTGCCAGCAGCAAGATTGTATTAATGGCATAAATGAATCAAGCCCAGGAACCTTGGAGGGCGCGTTAGTGCCAGCCCTTCCAGAGGGAGGGGTATTCCCTGAACCCCTCAGGACCTTGGAATAAATAACGCAGGAGCTATCCGCTCAATCATTGGAAAGGCGGTACAGTAGATCCACCTGCGTTGCAACGTTTTTGGCTCCCGGTTGGGTTTGATTGTCTGTCAAAACTACAGTGTTGACTGTTGGACTCGGGGTTGTCACAACTAAGTATGTAATGTCATCTGATGTGCAGCAGGGGGGAACAAGTTAACTCAAGTTTACATGATGTGTAGGTTTAAGATTAACTTGCGGCACTACAATATTTGCAATATGATATTGTATAAAAATGAAAACATTTTCTAAAATATATAATGCCTTGTGGCATCACCTTCCACATATAAAATAAATAAATAGAAAAGAACACCAAAACACACAGTTAAGTCAAATTACAGGAATATGTACAGATATTGCATTGGTGATGAATGAAATAAGTCATTTGTGTAATCGTGCCATAAGTAGGTCTATAGAATCCCAGGTGTCCTTAACCCATCCGTTGTACTCGGGGTCATTCTGACCCACATATGTGTACACTCACCTAAAGGACTATTAGGAACACCACACTAATACTGTGTTTGACCCCCTTTCGCCTTCAGAACTGCCTTAATTCTACGTGGCATTGATTCAACAAGGTGCTGAAAGCATTCTTTAGAAATGTTGGCCCATATTGATCGGATAGCATCTTGCTGTTGATGGAGATTTGTGGGATGCACATCCATGGCACGAAGCTCCCGTTCCACCACATCCCAAAGATGCTCTATTGGGCTGAGATCTGGTGACTGTGGGGCCATTTTAGTACAGTGAACTCATTGTCATGTTCAAGAAACCAATTAGAAATGATTCGAGCTTTGTGACATGGTGCATTATCCTGCTGGAAGTAGCCATCAGAGGATGGGTACATGGTGGCCATAAAGGGATGGACATGGTCAAAAACAATGCTCAGGTAGGCCGCGGCATTTAAACAATGCTCAATTGGCACTAAGGGGCCTAAAGTGTGCCAAGAAAACATCCCCCACACCATTACACCACCACCAGCCTGCACAGTGGTAACAAGGCATGATGGATCCATATTCTCATTCTGTTTACGCCAAATTCTGACTCTACCATCTGAATGTCTCAACAGAAATCGAGACTCATCAGACCAGGCAACATTTTTCCGTCTTCAACTGTCCAATTTTGGTGAGCTCTTGCAAATTGTAGCCTCTTGTTCCTATTGGTAGTGGAGATGAGTGGTACCCGGTGGGGTCTTCTGCTGTTGTAGCCCATCCGCCTCAAGGTTGTGTGTGTTGTGGCTTCACAAATGCTTTGCTGCATACCTCGGTTGTAACGAGTGGTTATTTCAGTCAAAGTTGCTCTTCTATCAGCTTGAATCAGTCGGCACATTCTCCTCTGACCTCTAGCATTGCAACGCTGGAACCAGTCTCCCCAGTTACACATATCTGAAAGAGTGTACCTGTGGCTCTGCATGTGAGAGAGAATACATTTCATAGAATATGAAATGTATTCTCTCCTCCTGGAGCTGCTGTTTCGGTAACCTCAGGATGTGTCCATCTTTGCAGTGCAGTTTCTATAAATAGGGTACACTGAGAGGAATATCCTATAACTTTAGCCGCTCTCCTGTTTGCAGTCATCTTCTGTTGTTTTCCACCGCACCTCCCGATAAGCTTAACAAACAAGAAGACTTTTGCCTGTTTCCAGCCTCTGAGTCATCGCTTGCTTGGGTTCAAAATGCATGTTAGGTAAAATAAAACAAACCCATAGTAGCACAATAGACCTAAAACTGGGATATGGAGAAATCCAAACCCAATTGAGAGAAAGGCTGTACAGTCTGCTGTCATTCACTACATCCTGTTTCAATCACCCTTAACCCTTATCGTGCAAGTAACCATATATGGTCATTTTCCTCACAAAGTATTTCAATGAGTGCCCTATAAAGGGTTAAAAAGGAACCCCACCTGAATGAAGAATTATACTATGTTAATTCCATGGCCGAAGGAAGTTCAATTACAATCGGTGAACATGAGCTACTCTCTCTCAAAGCCAGAACCCAGAGTAGTAAGTCTCAAACTTGTGACAACATTATGAAGCCTGTCCAGGGGCTTGGCGGTGGTGTAGTAGCACTGTTGCCTCGCAGCAAGAGGGGTTCCCGGGCTGGACGTGTGGAGTTTGCATGTTCTCCCCGTGTTAGCGTGAGTTCTCTCCGCCTTCCTCCGACGGTCCAAAGACATGCAGCCGAGGTAGATTGACCACTCTAACTTTACCGCAGGAGTGAGCGTGAATGCTCGTCTGTCTCTGTGTGTCGGCCTCTGCTGACAGTCTGGCGACCTGCCTTTGCCCACTGTCGGCTGGGATCGGCTCGGAAAACAGGACAAGGTTAAAGTTAAATGTTATGGTTTAATGGATGTCTTAGACCATAGGAATAACGTGTGTAAATGTTGAATATGGCCGTAGTTCCATTGCCATTATCGACTTGAAAACAAAAATCACCTTTCTCTTGTAACACGAGAAGTTTTATGATCGCACCTTCTGCTTTGCTGCTTCAATGCTTTGCATCTGAAAATGTATTGACAAGTTGTTTTATCTTCTAAGCTTTTCTGTCAAGAAAGTTATATAAAATACTTTTTTGGATAAAACACACAGACGCACCTTTTTTAAATCTCATCGTGACAATTGGCTGGTGCCAGAAACGTCTCTTGATGAGCACAGCGCTGTAACAGAGTGGAACAACGTGTGACGTCTGTGTGTTTAACTAAACACTTCAGGACATTAGGGAGAGAAAAACCTGCTCTGAAAGCAGAAAGGAAAAAAATAAAAAATAAAGAAAAAAAATGAATAGAAAGCCTTCCAAAATTACCGCAGAGATTTTCCATCTGAAAATTACCACAGAGATTGACTGTGTGGTAATTGCTTGGTATTGTTGCTGCTTGTTTGTTTGTTTGTGTGCCGGTCAAATGGAATCATTTTTCGTGGATGTAAGTATCTGTTCTTCTGCATTGTATGTGCGTACGTGTGCATATGTCTCTGTGTGTGTGTGTGTGTGTGTGTGTGTGTGTGTGTGTGTGTGTGTGTGTGTGTGTGTGTGTGTGTGTGTGTGTGTGTGTGTGTGTGTGTAAAGCTTTATTGAATAGGAGGCAAAGGCCACAGCGTTCCCCTATAGTGCCGACTCTGAATGAGGCCTCGCCGGTATGGCACCGAGGGGGAAATCGAGCTCAGAGATGGAGAGAGGAAAAGAGGGCGAGATGACATTCATCAGAGAGTTTGAATAGAGAGAGAGCGACAAAGAAAAAGGAGCGCAGCTAAATGCGGGCTCCCCGATGAGACGGAACAGAGTTTTTTTTTGTGGGAGAATAAAGAAAATGGGAGCGGTGAAAAGAGACTTTATCTAAATGTGTCTCTCCCCAGCGAGAGGGCTGGGAGACTGGGGGAGCTGTCCTTGGTTCTGAATAAGCCTCTGGCAGGGAACCAAGTCAAGCAGTTAGCATTGAGCACATGGCGCGGGGCTCGAGAGCTCATGCACTGCCGCTCTGTCATTGCTCCATCTTCACATGTCTGTGGTGGAGGTGACAGCAGCAGTGAGGGCAGAATGCAGCTGAAGGCAACAATCAGATGTGCATCGTTAAGTATACGATACATGATGATATATACACAAAATATGATTGCGTTGAAAAGAGAGCAAAAGGGAACTCCTGCTTGGTTCATTCTTGATCTTGAGAAGAAAAATGAAAGAAAAAAAAGCTTGCTTTGTCTTTTCGAAGCTTTCCTGGTCATCCTGCGCTCTCATTCGCCCAGATGGAGCTGCAGGGTTGTCATGGTTTAGTTGTCGTTACGGCGTGGGATGTGAGGACAACTTTGTGAAATAAATGTGTTGTGTATTTTTGAGTTTAAAACAATCCTTAAATACAACTAAGAAAAAAAACCTGTACAAACTAAAAGACAAGTCATAAAAACGTCACCCAAAAAGTTTTTTTGCCAAGAATTAGAAGATGGATGTCAATCTCATCTTTAAATGATTGGCATAGTTTAGAAACTGAAAGAAGGGAAAAGCTGAAGACCAACCAGGAGATGTACAGTTCACTTTCTTTTCATGATGAAAAGTTGTAGCTCAGGGGATTAATAAGCATGAACTCTTGCTTGCTGGGTGCTTTGACTCCACACAGTCTCCACTGGTTGCCTGGTGACTCCAGGAGGTCACTGGCCAAGAAACACTTCCAGCATCCCCGAAACCACAAACTTACATTTCCGTAAATAAAACAATCCCATTAAGAGGACTCTTCCAAATGAACTACATGTTTGGGTTTACATATTTGAAGTAAATATTTCTTCATATTATGTGTAACAAATAAATACGGAGTCAGGGTCTTGCTTATTTATGCAATCACATCTGTGATGTCAGGAACAAGAGCTATCAGGTAAAAGATAATCTCAACACGTTCTGACTTCCCTATGTCTTTTCCACACAGCTCAACCTAATATATTCTTTAAACAGATCACAAATACAGAAATGTTATTTTATAAATAGGCATTTAAAAGAAAGGATGGTCACTGTTTTAGCAAACGTAACTTTGAGTAATTTGTTGGGGAATATTTTCAGTCGTGGATTGATACGCATTTGGTGCTCTAGTGAGTATTTCTGGAAGCAGGATGGTGTATGTGGGTTTAACTAAGAATAAACCACACTGTGTGTGTGTGTGTGTGTGTGTGTGTGTGTGTGTGTGTGTGTGTGTGTGTGTTCATGGCAATGAGGGAACATGTCACCCAGTGCAACAGTGTGGCTCATTAATGTGTTTTTAATATTTTTTTGATCACAATTGGACTCTTTGGCTCAGAGGAATACGATCCTGATCTCATTCATATCCAGCGTCCCCTAAGACGGTACCCAGAGGCCTTAAACAGGACTCCATTAGTGCATCATGGGGTGTCTCGGTAAAGGCCACCTGGAACAGTGTTATACCTTTGCTGCAAGTCTCTGCTCAGGTAACAACATGTTCACATTGTTCATACACGTTTTGCAGCTCGGAAGCTGTATATCTGTGATATCGCTCCTATTTTTCCTCCTGACTTTTATTCCAATTTCATCCCATGTAGTTGGGCAGCGAAGCAACATTTTGCTTTGCTGCTCCACTTCCCTGACCTGCTGATTTGAACATGGTAAAAGCTATTGAGGGGAAAAAGAGGTCCTGACCTGGTGAATGTTCAGGTTGGTGGACAAGAATTCCATTATCAAGTCAAACAGAACATTCTCTCTGTCCTTCCATCGACCACGCACTCAACTGACCATGTGTACATATATATATAATGTCGGGTGGACTGAAGCAGTCAGAATAGACACATTTGAAGACTTTGAAAGTCCACTGCTGGCTTACTCTACACCATTTTGAAAGGAGACATTATTTGATTTATTGATATTTGATGGCCTTGATCGACAAACATAAAGGAATATAACATGATACACCCCTCTGTATTATCTACACTGAGTTGGGCAGATATCATGGATGCCCAAGCTGCTGTTACGTAAAGGATAGATTCACAATATATGTCCATGAGGTGCTTGTAGTGCACCAGGTTTTGTTTGCTGTAATCTTTCCTCCAGTTCATACTGCCCATGAAGAGATCCCCTCTCACTGATTAGGCTTCGGTACAATCCAGCTCATCACTGGAATGGACTGCAAAACAAACGGAAGTTGGAGACACTAAATGCTCCACTAGGTTCACCAACTAAGTTGCTCAATGTGTCTGTGTTGCTTTGTGCTGGTCATATGTACAGTGGGTTCATCGGAGAGTTTTCCTCTTGGCAAACAGTTGGCTACTGCAAAAACAAGCTTGGTAAGAGCAAAGAAAGTGGACGACAAAAGTAGTGTTGAAGATAAAGACTTGCTTCATTACTACAAGGGAACCTTATTCCATGTGTGATCCATTGTTGGTATAAACATACTGATTGGTGAAGCTTTAAATATGTACTCATACTAATTGACTTTAGACTTTATTCTGGATCTTTGTGGTTGTATAAAAGTGTGCAGCTGCCAAGCTTTGTTTTACTACCTCAGCTTTGATTTAGAACGTTTCAATTTCGTAGGCCTTGTCCTCCCCCTCTGGCCTTAAACCCTGATCCCTCAGGAACTGGTTCATGCTTGAGAGTGAGAAGATGGAAGGGCTTGAAAGGGTGTATGAATGCTGCGACATATCACGCTACCATGACAACATCATTACGTGTTATGTACAATTGTGAGTACTTTTAACTCTGACTTGAACGTCTTCCAGGCTCTACCTAAATCCACACTTTACGTCACATTGCTATGAATTGTGGGTAAATCCCTTGGGCAAAGTCTTCAGAAGTGCAGACGTACGGAAAGTGATTAGAAAGGGCTCAAAAAGTCTGTGACTCAAAACACTTGACGATTAGACAGAACTAAACCCCCACTCTGCAAGAACGCGCCTCAGAGTCCGTGAGTGTGGAGATCGGGGATTGGACCTTACTTCATGTCGTTAAAAAGCACTCACCCTCCAACCGAAGATGCCCCTAATTAAGCTCAAGATTGAGTGTGAGATCCAGGAGACGCACAGAGACGATGGCCGCTGGCTGAGTTTGTCTGCGTTGACCGAACAAGACGACCAAGAGAGGAACGCAAGGCATGAAAGGGGGACAAGAGGAAGACAGAGGGAGGAAATGCATTAACAATGTTTGTGGTGGGGGGTGATCTTGTTTATTTGGACTACACAGTTTCCTTTGTATGCATGGATTCACATTTTGCTTTTGCCTCCGCTGGGGGAAAAAAAGCCGACAAGGCTTGAACATATGTCAGGTTTTACTATTAAAAATGAAACAGCGCTGTGAAAAAAAATAAACACAGTTTCAAGGTCTGACGTTGTCGCAGCGTGGGTCTCTGAGTGTCTGCCACATCTAATCCAGCTGTCCTCCGCAACTGTCTGTCCATCCATCAACCCGGCGTGATTAAGATGAAATATTCAGAAATAACCTCTGAGAAAGAAAAAGGACAGCTGGGAAAAAACAAAGACGTTGCCTGGCGTTTCCTGTAACAGTCGCTCCAGCCAAAGCCCTGGCCCTATTTCAGCACCATTCATATTAGCCAACCTCGCCAATATTTTAGCAATCATATTAACCTTGCCAGCCAACAACTCAACATTTTTATTAGCCTCCCCAGCCAATAATTTAGCATTATATCAGCCACGTTGCATCTGTTTCATGTCCCAACATGCCCAGCCCCCTCTTTTCTGCTCCCTAGGCCGGCCAATGAGGCATCGTTTTATGGCACATTAAATTACCAGAAGTAGCCTTTTCTTCATTTTAGTGACCATCTTTTAGACAAGTGGGAAGGGGAGAAAGGGAGGGCCCATCTGTGAAACATCCACCCCCAAAAAGTATTTAACCAACAAGAAAAGTCATATTCGTCATAAAAGAGCAGAAGAGACAGGTGTGTTTCTTTCGGGCTCAAAGAGGCATCGAGGGATGTGAATGGGGTTCAGCTGAGCTCAAAGCATTTCATTGTTATCGCTGCAATGCCAATGGAGAGCTCAGCTTATATTTGGCGGCTCTTCGTCTGGAATGATTCTTGGTTTAATGTCCTGATTTCAATGACTGATCTCAGCAGAAATGTATGTGATCCTCTTTTTCATTTGGCAGCAGTAAATTGTTGTTTTTGGTAAATTTGCTAAAGGATTGGGTAAAGGAGAATTCTAGCACAACAGAATTCCCCATAAATTCCCCATTCAAACTGACTTTTCTGTTTTGGTCGAAGAACATGCAATGTTTCAACGTTTCATAAGGATTGTGAGAGGTTACCCACCAATGAGACTGCAACCCGACCACCTGTTGACCACAATGTAAATGCTGTGGTTGCTCAGTTGTTTAATACGTGCTCCTTTCTGAGCACTGAGGAAAACATCTGCGAGGAAGAAATTGCAATGTCTGAGGTGTTTGCATGGAATTCATAACAGATGTGGATGTCTTCACGCATATTGTTTTAATTACTCGTGGACCATGGGATGCTACAGGTATAATCTTCTAAATTCTCTTGAGGAACTGGAGAACTGTTGTATTTGTTTGTCTTACAAAAAAGTTACTCCAAATGAGTTTTTCTCATTTTCCTACAAAATTCTAGCAATCCATGTCAATTTCCGGCCGTTACATGAAAACGATCTAAAAATAAACTTACGTTTGCATGGGAAACAACCCGGTTAGATTCGGTAACTAAAATACGTTTTATACTTCCTCGTTGATGACAACATACGACTTGATTTTGTGGGTTATCAACAAATTGCTGCACAAATTGCAACACATTCATTTCCATAGGTATACAAAAGGTGTCAGAGACTAGGCTAAACACCCAGGTACAGAACAACACAACAGCATGTCTTAGGTTCCAGGCCCTCCTCGTTCCAGTTCTACAGCACTGAACAAAAATCACCTTCCAATCTAACAGAGATGCTGTAGAATATAATACAGCATGTGATGCTCCTGTTTGAAGATGAACCTTTCCTTTACTGAAGATAGAATCAGCCAACATTCCTTTGTGGTGCTGGGAGGATTGTCTCCTATAATGAGCAGTTTGCAGTGTCTGTAACCTGCTGGGGAGACCAGACATCATTTATACCCAGGGCAAACAAGCCACACAGACTCTGCTGCCAAAAGCACCATCCATTTAATAGAGACGAGTCAGAGAGAGGGCAGGCTGCACACTGCCAGAGAGCCAGCACTGCACTGCAGAGCCAACAGACTGGGGAGGGGTTATTAAAGCCAATTTATGTGCAATGATTATTTGTTTTGACTTTATTAGTGAATGTTTAAAGAGGGTTTTGTTTCCTTTTAATAAAATACATGTACATGCATATGTTGTATTAACACACTGAAAAAGGATGACATAAATAAAGCTTAATGGAACCACATGTTGTCCACATTTTGACAAGTTCAAAATGATGCCCATAACTGTTTTGTAATTCATTTGTCAAATGGTGATTAACGTGAAAACCAAGGACAACAAAGACAATTCATAAAGTAAACGACAGCACAATGTGGCATCTGGTGTTCATATTTAAACACTCATGCCACCTACACTTAACTTTAACTTTAACTTAAACACACACGTCACTTTAACATACACTTACATTAATGTTATCTGTTGTCTGAGCACTTTATCTTCATCTGATTTAGACATCATTGCACTGTTGCTGTTCGTTGATTGTTGTTTGTCTCGTCTAATGTCTAATGTCTAATGTATGCACCTTCCGCCCAACTAAATTCCTCGTTTGTGCAAACATTCCTGGCAATAAACGGTTTCTGATTCTGATCTGATTCCTATTTAGTTTGTGGGTCACTTCAGAGGAAATTCGAAGCACAACAGTGATTGAAAGAATGACTTAGGTGCTGTGACGATGGTACAGTCCCTTGTTCTGTGAGCTCAGGGGATATTGGGAAACACCACAGACAGTCATCTTGTTCACTGCTACGCTGATGCACGTTGTTCCCCCGTCTTTATCCTGGTCTGCCGAGTGTAAAAGGAGGCCGACTTTACTAATCAGCTGGCGGCTCACAGCCTCCTTTAAAAGGCAGTTGGAATTGATGTAAGGTGCTTGGCTACCTACTAGTTTATTTGTGCACGTGGAGCGACAGTTAAAACAGCCGCGGCAATCACATTGTCTTGTTTTTGTGCGTTTGTTTTGCTACGAAATTCTAGCAACCAATATCAATTTCCACCCGTTACATGCAAACAGTCTTTTCAAAATAAACCTCTCCCTTTACATGAAACAACTCTGTTAGGTTCCTGGAACAAAAATACTTGGTTAGATCGGGGAGAAGATCGTGAAATACTTGAAGTAACAAACAATATACACTTGTTTTTTTCTATCATTCTTCAGTATGATGTTACTTTGCACTATTAACAATGATGTATGTAGGGCAGCACATGTCCAAATCCCATTTTTCTTGGAAAGCGGAGTTGCATCACACAGCTTGATGGGCTTGATACTGAAACCCCTTACAGTGTGTCTCCTCCCACTCCAGTTCACAGTGAGTCACCAAAAACACCAAACAGGCACAGGCGAGGAAAACAATTCCTTTGTGTGGCCAACAAAAATACCACTTGGCTGCAAAGCTCTAACATATGCCGCGCCTCGTCATGAAAATAGTCGAGTCCAATCCTAAAATGCTGCTTGAGTAAGTCGATTGCCAAACTTCTCTACTTTGGACTGGTTACACTGGGCAACTCCCATGTGTGAAGCTGAAGGGCATTGTGTGCTCAGAAAACATTCCCGACTAAATAAAAGTAAAAAAAGAAAGAAAAAAAAACACAATCTGTTTGAAGAGTGATATCAGGGTGAAACTAATTTCCTCAGTGTTGCCCCCTTAGTCTTTTGGCTCGGCGCTCGGCCAAGAAGTCCACGGGGACGACAAGGTTTGACCTGCTGACTACCTTTAGCTTCTTATTTCTTTATTTCCGGGGGGTTCAGGGTTATGGTCCAGTGCAGTAGCTGCCAATCTAGTCAGAGAAGCAGCAGCTCACTTCCTGCAAGCACAAAAAGTCTGCAGTGCCAGCTATTGATTGGAAATGTCACATAAAGCCTTCTACACAAGGAAGGGTCAATACAAAAGTAAATAAATGCTGCTCACGGGCCACTAATTAATTCAGAGACCATCAAAAATCAACAGAATGCTCAAGTTATATCGTCCTTACCTTTCATTCATTGTCATGATATTTAAGTCAAACATGCCCATTTGAAATGATGCATGTCCTCTTTAGGATGCATCTTTTTCAAGTAATACATCCAAAGCCGTTTGCTTTTTACCTTCATTTACATCTGACAAAGGGCAGTCTGCCGAGTTTCGGTCTCCTCAAAGAGAGGTTAATCAAATCAAACTAAGCTCTTGGCTTCTTTATGTATGAGGGGAATTGTTTTGTATTGTGTGTGCTTACACGAATAGAGAGAGCAGGGAGCACCAGTACAATGCCATGTGCATTCTTATAGGATACTGATAAGTGAAGTACTGGTGCAGTCATTTTAACACTCAGTGTGATAACTCGGTTTAATAATCAACACAGATTTAGATTTTACACACCCTGATTTTCCCTTTTTTCCCATCCATTTCAGCATTTGAAATATTATGTATTTGCTCCGTTACCTTGACTTGCTATGCATGACTCATTCATTTGCATGCAAGCAGGGATGAGTGGAAAAGTGTACATCTGTGCGAGGCTTTGACTTGTCTACTGTAACACTGTTTGATCTCATGCAGAATGACCTCACTGTCTGATGTGGACCATCTGTCTCATTTGGCTCCCTTTGAAAGTTACAAATGTAGTATTTGTAAAAAAAAAAAAGAAAAACTGCATTCATTCCTACAAAATGTCCACAGATCAATTGTTGGTCACATGTCCACTCTTTAAAGGTTCCACAGTCAAACGGCTCTTCTTCAGAGACGGGGTGTGGAGATGTGAATAGGAAAGAGCAGCAGGCTGTAAAGCCTTGACACCTTAAACCCACATTGATTCACTCTTTGTCAACATAACTCATTATCACCTCATGGAGTTGTAATGGCGAACAGGTAAGCAAGTCGTATTTCTGACCACCTTTTACATTTAAGTTGAATATTTGCTCTCCTCTTCAGCTGTTTTAGTCTCCACCAACTCCTGGCGACTAAGCTGCTTCAATATGAGCTAAAGAAGCCAGAGCAGGCCAGCAGAGATGGGTGAACATTATTTTTGGGTTTGTCAGTTAGAGCAACATCTTTCACATCAAATGTATTCATCATTTTCTCCTTTTTTATTTCAAAATATTGATTCATGCGTCATGTTTTTGAACAAGCCATTAGCTAATCTGAATCATACCCACGAGCTTCCACAACAACCCCACAGACTGGACACATTTCCGTCACCATAGAAACGTAACCTGTTTCCAAACCACAAAGTGGGTGGTTGATAGCCGGAGCAGAGCCAGGTGATGTTGGCTGGTGAGCAGGATGTGTTGCTGATTAGCACCTCTCCGCCACAATTTTACTATCAGGTTTAATTTCAAATTTTTACCGAAGATGGAGAATTGAGCATTGTTGTGCATATATGTAATTGTAAAAAAGATGTGAAAAGTATTGTGATTAGAGCGTAAGCTTTTATAAATCAGGGTTAATGCTGCATTCACATTATTTGGGATGCAAGGCAGCAATAGGAAACAAGCACATGAGTAAGACATTGGATTATATTTGTGGGTTAGATGTTGCTGTTACCAAACAGGCTGGTCGTGTTTGAAACAACTAAAGGAAAGGATTTACAGTACTAGGCCAACTATTGATTCTCTTAAATCTTTGGATTTTGATTGAATAGGACTGAGAATTACAACAGATCAAATATGAAGATTGGTCTTTTCCAGGCCTCGCTGTGAGGTGCAGCTGCCTGACCTCACATCAGTATCACTGCCAGTTCCTGCTGCATTCTAACCTCCACAACTCCTCATCCTCTTCTGTGACTTGTGGTCAAGTTCTTGGCAATGACATATCCTTTATTATACATTACATGGAAAAAGGCACATTGAAGGTACCTTTGCTGAAGATAAAGTTAACTTTAATCTAAACTCCCTCATCTTTACGTACATTTTTGGATTGAAGAATTATAACTAACTTCATTCAATATACAACCACATAACTGAAATATTGTGCCGGCCTCCATATGCATTATGTCCACTCCATCAGATTGCTTTGTGTTGTAGAGGCTGTTGGTGTTTGCCACCCTAATGTGATGAAGCCATTATGAGGGACTCTCTGGGGGGGGGGAGGTCCATCAAGAAGTGGAAGCCTGTCATATCATTATAGTGGGTAAAAAGATTAACCCTTTCTGCCACTGCAGGATCCAAAAGGAGAGCAGACGTCTTCGGTTTCAGTTTACTCTTGGGTTGCTTTAGGAGTAGTTTGTACCATGCCAATAGAGTGGCAGCAGAGAACTAGTTGACAATATAAATCTTAATATAATTTACCATCATGCGATGTATTGTCAGAACGTAGACCAGAGTCAGTGATGCTTTGTTTAAAACATACAGAAAAAAGGTATGTGATCAGAGGTTTGTGAACAAGAAGCTGGAGGATTGCGGTTCAGTAGACGGTTTGGTTTGGATCCCTCTAGTTTACACACTTCACTTGTCAAATCAAACTAACTTCCAATGTTTTCAATCTTTAAAGGTCTTGATTTCTCAGAGGTTTACATGAGTGCGGTTCTGTGGCAGAGTTCAGCTCAAAAAACCTCTCCACTCAGAACCCAACTCCCATGAGCGCTCAGCACACTGCCACATTTTCTCCACAGTCTTTTCTCTCGGCAAGAACAGAAAAGTTCACTCATGCATGTGTCAGAGCTTGAAGACGGGGGGCATGGATGTGTCTTTCTGCGTGTTATTCAAATGCCTGAGATAAGAAAGCATATGCAATTGTTTGAATATGTTGCAGTAGCCCAAACAAATTATATTAGCTATAATTAACAATCCAAAGCTCTGAAAAAACTAATGGCAGCCATTCACACTGATTTCAACAGCTCCAAACCCCAGTACAGTCAGAGGTTTCTCTCAGTCCCCCGTCCCCGTCGTTTAATAGGCTGTATGGCCTAGGGCAATGATTTTTAACCATAGGGCCGCGGCACTTTATTTAAATGTTATTTACAGTTTATTTAAGTTTATAGACACTACAAGTAAGAACATCTTTAAACATAACACTGTTAAGCTAAGTATAGCACATAAAGAAAAGGAGAAACAAACTGGCATATCTATCAGACATTTTCAAGCCATTGCTGTTATTTTGTTATCACTGCAGCAACCACCATAGTTTGTGCTGTGCATCTCATACACGTCATATACAAGCTCTGGTTAACATGACAGGAGGAATTAGACACATCAGGGCGTCCAGCGGAATATGCTCCATTATTATCCTGTAACAACCAAAGATACAGGAAATCTATTGGAAGCTGTATATTATTCTTTGCACAGAATGTCAAGACATTTAAGTATTTTCTGTGATGTATATTAGTAATGTACAAGAAGAGAAGCTGGATTGAATTCAACCTCAGTCTCCACCATGTTCTGCATTTCGTTCAGGACGGCTTCCCAGTATTTTTGTAATTTGGGACAGGGCCACAAACATAACAATGCATCAGGTTACCAGTGTATACTCTGAATGTTAAGGCACAGTGGAATGCTACATTTCTAAATGTCTTTCCACATATCTTTAATCACCTGAATGCTAACAGCCAAATGCTTCCCGTGGTACAAAATATCTGCTTTTCAATACCAGACACATTCAAATTTGGTAGCAAATATGGCCTTTTCTTAATATAATATGGTGTCTGAACAAAATATATAAAAATGTTGTACTTGGATACATCATATTTTGTAACTTCATATTTAACGGACAATTGTCGGAGTGCTTCTCATCTCAATCATCTTCTAGTTTTTCTTTAAAAAGTAACAAATCATGGATGTCCTGTTGACTCATACGCAAGTTAGAACCTTTGGGTTTGTGTGTTAACGACAGCTTCTCTTCTGTAACATCATTTAATTGAATATCAAATACGCAGTGGCCTAAAATAATATCTTGCCATAACAAGATTCAAAATTGCAAATCTCTCTCTCAAGACTTTGGATGCACTGTAGTTTTGCTTTTTTTTGTCTAAAGTTTTGGTGATGAAGTATTTATCTCTGGAGTGTCAATCATATTGTCCTTTACCACAATATGTTCTTTCTTTGAGACCATAGAATAGAGGCCAGGAGAAGACATCATGAGTAATTACCCACTTTTAGAAGGAGCTTTCATCAGCCACATGGCAAAGGAAAAGTATCAAACTGGACTTTTGTTGAGGATGTTATCAACACTGAGTTATCTGCATCTCTCTGCAGATGATGTAACACTTGGAAGTGGAACCACGCTTGTTCTAGTTTCCTCTGGTAATCACCTCCTCCCCCTTTTCCCTTTGTACTGGCTGCCAAACGCCACTGTTGCATCTTTAAAAGCGAGAGAAGTCAGAGAACAGTCAACGCTGGTGGAAAGGATGTTTCTCCTCCACAGTCATATTCCTTTCCATCATATTACTGGTGCGGTTATTGTTGAGCTAAAGCTGAGGGCAGACTGTGGGGGCGATCTCAGTCAAATATAAGCCATTTCTGATCTGTTTAATGAGAGGGTCATTAGCACGCAAATTGCTTTAATACACAAGCAATTAGTGAATCTAAATATACGTTGGTGTTATCGTTTACAAGCTGAGACTGGTGTTACACAAGTGGTATACTGTGTCTCTCCAACAATGTCTTTTCAGGTCATTCTTTTATTGCCTCATCTTGTTTTATGTCATAATTTCATGTTCACTTTTTCTCTTCGTTCGGTTTTTCCTTCCATGTCCAAGCTCACTGCCAGACAAAATGTTAATACTAGACCATTTCTAACAAAACACTCAACAGCCACTGCTAAGCAAACACGGTCTCATAACAGTTTGGGACACCAGGTGTCGACACCAGTCTTGTTGTTGAAAGTCCTGTATATGTTTGAGTCAAAAACCTCCAAACCGCCCGCCATAAGTGGTATTTGTTGATATTCTATATACGACAAAGACCACTATAAGACTGCATAGTCATGTAGACATGTTAAATTGTGTGTTCTCAAATTTCTAAAAAAGTATATAGATAGATTGCATTGTGCTACTATCTCAACCTGCTATGAATCCAGGCTGACTTTGCAGTGCCATAAAAACTTGAATGCAAAGCCTCCACACAGGAGCAGCCACCGTGTCCAGGGCACAGTGCCACCACTCCCCATGAAGCCAGCTCGTGAGTTGGGGACACAAACTATATTTATTTTGTGTTTTTACTAAAATGTTATTCGTGATTTTTTTTACCTTCAACAATTTATTTTTTATTTTCTGAAGATATTAAAAGGTACATAGAATATCATTTCTGACATATTTATAGGCAGAGGATCAGTCTAAAGTCTCTAGTTGGAGTAGCAGCAACTATGGTCCAGGCTGGAGGGTCAGACTGGGATGTGGCCTGGAGGGATGGGGGAACAGCTGGCCCACAGTGTCTTTATGCAATGCAAGCCTGGAGGACTTATTTCAAACCCTGCAGCAATTTCCCCTTTGCCCCCAAAGTTTGACCACAGCCAGCGGGCATCAGGCATCATGGGAATGTCTGCTTGAAACCATTGAAAGCTGCTGCCCTCCTAGAACACGTTCACATTGGATTGTGATGGAAGCACACGAGCTCAACAGTCAGGTTTAACGTTGATTGGTGGCACATTTGTTCACACTGCCTGAAATATATTGAGGAATGAAGTCGATGTGATCTGTTCTCCGGCATAATGACCAAGAGCTTGTTCAGAAGGTGATTCTCATCAGGGATACAAACCAACTGAGCACCTTTGTTTACGGTCGGAATGTGAAGCACAGTGATTTATACTAATGCCGTGCGCCTTTATATTCCTCCCCATATTAAGTCTTATTTCTGCACAAACTTGCTGAGTAATAAAGCCAGTGGCTGACCCTGCGTTGCATTTTGTTGATTAATTATAGCACCAATGAAACATTACTCAACTGCTGATTTACAAAACACACAAATGGCATTGCAGTTTGTAATATTTTGCAGGATAACCCTGTAGATTGCTATGCACAAGTGTTCGATGTTCAAGTGACATCATTTATTCAAAAGTTCAAATTTAAGAAATGCACCATTTTATTTAGCCATGCTTGTGGCTTTAGGGATGGCAATGTCCGTCATTAATTCACGGTCCAAACTGAAATATCAAAATACATATTGGATCGATTGCCATGACATGTTCATGAAGCCGTAGTTGGTATATTTGTAATTAATTCTGAAGTTCCAAACAAATATGTAAATGTGTGTACATGAAGAATTATGTGTTTCACGCAAATTAGTATCCATGCAGTTTAGAATGAGTTGCCAATTGGGATTACGCTAACCTACGTTACTTGGTTTCAGATGTAGTTTGTATTTTGTGCTAATTAGCAGCTGTTAGCATGCTAACAGGACACACTAAGGCTACGTTCAGACTGCAGGCAAATCTAATTTGTTTCTTTAAATCAGACCTTGAGGACAGATTGTCCGCACTGTTATTTGCAAGTGATCAGATCGGCACCGTGGGTCAAGATATCAATAATGCATCAACATGGGTTTCTGTGGTAACAACATTAGCATCAGTAACTACTTAGCTATGCTGGTGATATGCTATTCCAATGTAGAAGCATGAGGTACTTAGGGTCCTTAATGTCGTCCTCAGAACAATCGCTGTCCTCCATCGCACACACCAGACAAACTCAGCAACGGAGGAGGCTGGTATACATTGGACGTATTGCAGTGGTGGCGCGCTTCAAAGTGCTGGCAGATCATTTATTCCTGCATCTTTCCACAAACTGTAGCACTATGCTAGTAGCAGCTAATAGTGAGTGCCTCAAAAGACACTTTGAAATCAATTGTCAAGCAGCCAGAGCATTTGGACTGAGAGGCTTCTGTAGAAATTGGAAACACATTTCAAACAAGAAAAAAGGACTTAGGCTGGCAGTCTGAAGAACAAGGCCCAAGATGCAGACCACTGTTAATTGAACCTGCCAAATATCAGCATGTTGGCATTATCATTGTGAGCCTGTCAGCATGTTGATGTTACACTCTCACTAAAATGACTGTTGTGATGGAAAACAGCATTAATGAGATGCTAGCATGACTGACTACTCTCCTGTCTCATCTTCCAAACTCTGCTCATTTTGTCGTATTTTCCTCTCCTTGACCTTCACTTAAGACAGTTGCATTGACTTTCTCCTCAGCCCACCTGGGCTTATTATCCAAATGTGTTGGGAAGCATGTCGGAGAACATGCCTCGGTGTATGAATAAACCATGAAGCATTTTCTGTCTTCGTTTCTCGCACCACTTTGCTCTCTTTCTTTCTCTTTTCTTTTTCTTGTTCCTCTATCTCCTTATCTCCCCCTCCCATCTACCCTTTACTATCTCTCCCTCCTGACTTCAGATGAGTTCATTGCCTCCCCCAAGAGACTCACCACCCACCCACAGTTCTCTCTGATTGAACTCCAAAGCCTCAGAACTTTGCTGTTAAGATTCAATTTGTTCTGACCTGAGCGAGGGGCGTGAACGTCATCATCGTGTCATTATCTTAAGAGGAAAAGCGACGACGCCATCGCGGCAGAAGAGACGGATCAGATCCCGAGCGTAATCATCCTAATGCCCCCCAGCAGAGAGCAGAGTATCAAACAGGATATGGGGTTATGGTAATGTAGTGGAAGGCTGATTGAGATTTCAGTAAATTAATTAGGCCCCGGGAGAGGGATGGACTGAGGAGGGGCTTTGGATTTATATTGCAGAGAAAGAGTGAAAGAGACAGACAGGCGGGTTAGAAGGGAAGGGTGAGGAGTGGGTCGCGCCTTGACAGAAAAGACAGAAACAAAAGAAGTTTACGAGGAGGACTGGGCTGGGTACAGATGAAGGTGAGAGACAATAAAGGTGCGGCAGGGTGAGAGGGGATTGTGGGTACAAAGTGAAGACGGAAATGTTTACTTTACTTATCCGTGGTCCAAAGCACGGCACTTTCCAGACTAAGAGAAAGATGTAACATTTAGTGTATAGGGGGGAGTGTAAGTGAATACAGAAAGAGATGCAGACAGACAGAGAGCGTTAGGTTCAAAGCGCTCAGTGTTCGGGGAGACAGAGAAGCTTCTTGTCTCTGTGTAAATGTCAAGCTCTCACTTCCCCATGATGACCCCTGAATCACCAACAAGTCAATCCAGTGCATGAGGCGCAGCCTGCTGACTCCATTATCTGCGGGCAGGTTAGCCTCGGGCACCGGCTCCGGAAAAAAACTCAAGACCCAAAGGTGCTGTAGTCAGGGGATTAAAATCCCATCCTAAAGTTGTCCGAGAGAATGCAGGACACGGTGCGTCGCTAAATCTTCTACATGCCACTGCAGTGGGAAGTCTAGATAGTAAAACCTACGGTTTGGTGTTGGATTGGGTACAAGCAAGATTTTGTTTTAAGTTCACTACCTACATCTACAGTATAGTTAGGGTGGGTATGATTGTGTTTATGGCAATTAAACTATGATTCAAACATGGCTAGGTTTCGGCAATCACAGCATTGAACTACAAGCCTCATTGTATTGACTGTGGCTCCCGCAGACCCCAGCATTATACTTTGAGATCTCAAAAGTACTCAATTCTATAATTCCAATTATTCATGACTGTCAATAAATGTGTCCCTAGTAACTTCATATCATTGTTTTAATTAGTTGGGGTTTTTTTTAAACCAATGTATTGTGGCTCTGGGCCCAAAAGCCTAAAGAACACAATTGCAGCCTATGGACATTTAATACATGTTATAGAATAGAAAGGTACTATGTTTGCCATGGTCATAATTTAAAGTATCATACACTATCCTGCTGGTAGGGGCTCTGTCACACATTTGAAGGAGACAGATGCAGCAGACACAGATTTCCTCATGTGCTCTTTCTATTTTTCATTGTAATCTGTCTTTAATTAAACAATAATCAGATTTCTTCAGATGACATTCATTTTATAACTAATTATATCGGAATATACAAAGAACCATGGTATTGTTTTACTATGATGGTAGTTTCTTACAGTAGTTTATTGTTCGGGTCACAAGGCCATCTAGTCGTGAATCCTTGTTTGTTAAATATGTTGGTAGGATGAGAGTTAAGGTTAGGAAAATGTTATGATTATGGTTCATAGAAGGTGAACATTTACTGTTTGATTGCTACTCCCGTCCTACACATGTGCTATATCTTCATCCACCATCTCAATCCTGCATTGTCACTGTAAATTGGCATACAGAAATATACAATATAAACATAGTTTCTTGTTATACTGGGCTGAAGATCATGGCAGAAAATGTTGCTCCAAGTCCATTGAGAAAAAAAAAAACATAAAACAGGGTAGTCATTAATATATTATCTGGCAGATTGAGACTGTATTAATCAGAACAAAATGGCAGCATGGAATGCCGAATGTTAAACGCCTGAAACAAGCTATGTGTAAGAGATCTTTTTGATGGAGGTGAAAGTGGTCCGACAATGGTGTGGCATTGCAAAATCACTTCAATGACTACAGTGACATGAAAGGCCGCAGCATGCATCCTACAACAGTCAATGTTGGTTTATTTTAACCATGGCACTAGTCTTTCCCAAACCCCACACAAAACAGTGGCAGTTTTTGTCATGCGTATCTTGGAAAGAACTCACAAATGAAGTAATATTGCGGACAGAACGAAAAGGTCAGAAAACCTAAAACAATACATTTTGAGATGTAATGATGAGTCACCGTATAGTTTGGAGTACTTGATGGGCAAATGTCTTTGTCAGTTCTTTATTCACCTGAAGGTTGATGCATGGTTGCATGTTGTAGATAATTAAATAATAAAGAGTGTAAAGACACATTGGACAACATTTTCAGGTTGTGAAAATCGATGCTTTAATGATATTTAATTTCCCTAGCTATTTACTCCCGAACATATTTTGCAAAGCAGACTAGCAGAATATAAACATAGGAAACAATTAATAATTCTGCAGCATGTGGTTGACTGGGTGGATCATGTGGAGGATATTACAGTCTCATATGTCGGCAGCAACACTCTGCCATACACATTTGACCGATACACTGGCGGTAGCCTCCGAGTCTGAGTTGTCGTCTTTAACTATGCTTCATAGAATATTCAACATACAGACACAGGGGCAAATTCTTCCTTGGGGCACTACAAACTGAATTTAGTGATTCTATCTCTTTTGACTCTTACTTTGAGGTGTGCCAACAACAATAAAACCCAATCTGACATACTTTGTAACTCTTGATATGTCATCTTTCACTTGTACTTTGAACATTTGTACAATCCCTCTAAACCATCCCTGCCCTTGGACTTTCAGTGTTTGACGTATTGTTGTTACTGTGCACCAAATAGTAGGAGATTGCAACTGCAGTTCAGCATCCGCCTTCGTGGTAGAGGATACAAAAAATGAATTCATACCAAGCAAGTTGCTGGAAAATGAATGGCTCTATAACTATAAATATTTCATATAACACACATTGGTCCTGCTTTATTTTACCATAATTATAGTGGAACACATTTTCTTGCTGCCTGCATCGAGAACAGAATGCAGTGAATCTGACAGAATCATGAAATGGTTTACCCGGGAACCCGTCAACTCACAGAACAGCCATTTGCACTGCAGCAATTGCCCTGTTTGGGGATCAGGTGGCTGCCAGCAGGCCTCCCTGACCTGTCCCAGGGCAGTCTTTCTTTTATTTTTCAAACACTGTCTCTACATCTTGGAAATGTTTTTGAGTCTTTGGACATGATGAATGTAGACTGAGGCTCCAGGAAATCAAACGACTCTCATCAAAGAGCAGTGAGCATAGAGAGAGACTTACTCCTTTACCCAGTGTTGAAAATGACATTTTTCACTTTTAATAGACTCTCAAGAGCTTTCTTAAAGTGACACAGAACAAGAATACTGTCACATTAAACAACTCTTTAAACAACCCTCGCTGCATAGCGGTAAGCCAAATGATCTCACCGTATAGATGTTTGAAGACATAATTGAATCATTTGTGAATCTTCATTACCCATTGTATCTGCTCTTGGGAGTCTTTGCAAACTACTGTGATCTGATATATTTTTTCTTGCAAGTACTGCTCCCACTTGAGGGAAATATAAAACTTGAGGGCAATATGCATCAAGTGCCCCTCCAGTAAATCAAAAACAGTGCAGTGAGAGGCTATATTTCCCCTGCTTGCTCAATAAAGGGGCAGCGGTTCAATGGCAGTGACCAGCTGAGGACAGGTTGGGTTTGGCAGCTCCCCGGTGTAAACAAAACCGAATGAGAACAGCATTTTGCAAAAGCATGCGAGTCCCACTAAAACCAACGTTTAAAAATTTGAGGTATAGGAATTTGACTTGTGTTTTTTGTTTGAAGTTACTTTTACACTCTGGAATTACTTTTTCAGGAGCCAGTCTGGTAACTCAAACACACAACGCCCCCACAAACGTGTTATACGTGGGGGATATTGGCTTCTGGTATTGAGTATAACACCCATGAACTCAGTAGTTCACAATTGACTGGGCGTGTAAACCTGTGTGGTTTGAAATGCTGTGAAACTGGCATAGCTGTGTCCAGGCTCTGCCAACTTCAGGTGTAGGTCAGAGTTTATTTTATGAGAAAACTAAATATCAAGCTATGTTGTTCAATACTGTAGTGACTGGTTTCATATGTGAAAACTTCAGATTGAATATATAAAACATATGCAGCTGATAATTCATACCATTTATAGCAAAAGGCAATACAAATAGTTGTACTATATTTAAAAGGAGCTCTCAAAGAATCACAGCCATTAAGTCAGCTAATAGCCAAACAAACAGCTGAAGAAGAAGCTGGTGATTAAAGCATGATGGAAACAAGTGATGCCAATCACGAATGCACGCATTAATTCAGTTCTCTGCCAGCAATAATGCAAAATAAATGTAGATTGCCGTTACCTTGCCAGTACCTACTGAATATGTACTGCATGTTGTCAGGCTCTTTGGGAAGTTATTCATTGTTGGCGTGGAAATAGAGTCTTGCCTGCCTCGTGGTTAAGGAGGGGCCAAATAATTTGGCAGAACTGAACTTTCAAATCCAAGCAGACACATTCAAGGTAGTATTGAGTAGAACAACTGTTTTTATTTCCAATATATTGTATGTATTAACACAATTTGCCAAAGTTGTCTAACAATAATGGTTGAGTTTGTGACATGAATACCATGGTGCAATGAATTAGTAGGATTGAGTGGAGGGTGTGGATAATCGGTATGTGCCCTCTGACCTCATCACTTGCCAATAATCCCGGCACAGCAGGGAGTAAACAATGACAATAGTAACCTTCCCCCTATAAGCCTCAGAACCTATAGATGGATGCCTAAAGGTGGAAGACAGGCAGCAGCGACAGCGGCGGCGGCAGCGGCGGCGGCAGCGGCGGCGGCAGCGGCAGTAGCGGTAGTAGCAGCAGCAGCGGTAGCAGCAGCGGTAGCAGCAGCAGCGGTAGCAGCAGCGGCGGTAGCAGCAGTAGTGTTGAGTGACAGCACAGTTTTTAGGGGAGGAGCGCGGCAGCAGGCCAGCAAAAGAGTGACAGCTCAGCTTTCTATCTTATAATCAGGAGTCTTGAAGTCACTGTGGTTTTCACACCACATGACTGACTGGTACAAGATTGAGGAATCCCCAGATGTGTATGCCTGGACTTCAAACTAAGTGTAGTCACAAAAACACACCCGAGAAGTGACACGGTAAATTATATACTACATATTGCCTTGTCAAGAGGCTTTTGAAGGGTGCTTTGCTATAAATGTACAGTATGTTCCTCTCAATGCAACAACAATGTCGATCCGTGTTTCAAATGCAACACATGGCACTCACAGTTGCAGGCGACCCCGCCTCTCTCGTTGGGGTCTGACAGGTCCAGCTATTTATCCTTCTAGATATCTGGATTGTGTCTGCCATGCATCGGCGAGCCTCTCTGCTTGCAGTTTTGAATAATTAGCCTGTGCACCTGCGCATCTGGAGAAGCCCAATTCATATACAGTCAATTAGTCTGTTAGTCTAGTTACAATATCTTGCAAGCTTTTTGTGAAACCTACTTGATTCTGACTGATTCGGTCAGGACTATTCTTTCTTTCTTTTCTTTCCTCTTTCTTTTCTTTCCTCTTTCTTTTCTTTCTTCTTACCGGTCACTCCCCTGCACACTTCATATTAAACACTCATGCCACTTAACATACACTTTAACTTAAACACTCATGCCACTTAACATACACTTTAACTTAAACACTCATGTTACTTTAACATACACTTTAACTTAAACACTCATGTTACTTTAACATACACTTTAACTTAAACACTCATGTTACTTTAACATACACTTTAACTTAAACACTCATGTTACTTTAACATACACTTTAACTTAAACACTCATGCCACTTAACATACACTTTAACTTAAACACTCATGCCACTTAACATACACTTTAACGTAAACACTCATGCCACTTAACATACACTTTAACGTAAACACTCATGCCACTTAACATACACTTTAACGTAAACACTCATGCCACTTAACATACACTTTAACTTAAACACTCATGCCACTTAACATACACTTTAACTTAAACACTCATGTTACTTTAACATACACTTTAACTTAAACACTCATGTCACTTTAACGTACACTTACATTAACGTGATCTGTTTATCTGAGCACTTTATCTTATACTTGATTTAATACCATTGCACTGTTGTTGTTGTTGTTGTCATTGTTTGTCTCGTCTAACGTCTCATGTCTGATGTCTGCAGCTTCCGTCTAGAAACATTCCTTGTTTGTGTAAACATTCCTGGCAAATGAACGGTTTCTGATTCTGATTCTTAGCTCAATTCCAACTAGTCTGGTACAAAGATTATTACATTCCAAAAACATTATTGGCAATCTGTCCATTATCTTTCACATAGTTGTCCCACACAGCACCAGCCTTAAATGTCCGTTGGCTACGCTGGAGGCGTCACCGAACTGCAAGCACCAGACCTTAAGATCCAGACAATAACCATGTGCCCTTGTTATGAATTACCTCTCTTTAATCTTCTTGAACCATTTACGTGTAAATTAAATGCAATTAACAGCTTGAATAGTTTAATACAGATTTGTAGTGTTAAACTTCCAGCATTTTGGGGGGCTTGTGAATGACAAAAGAAAGTTCTCCAGTGGTGCAGAAGAGGCTGACATATGCTGACTTTTAGATTATCATACGGGTCAAGCTTAACACAACACCGGATCCTACATATCTCATAACGTAACCAATAGTTTATATCCTTGTCTGTGTCTATGGTTGGTACATTTTTGTATGTCTTCCAAAACTGCATGACCCCAGGGTCGAAGCCGAGTTAACCCCTAATGACATGAGTGGAATGTGTCTTACAATCGACAGAACTCAGTCACAGCAGACATACAACTGTTTGCCTTGGGCTTAATCACAACTAATATTAAAACAAATGGTTCCACTTTTTATATAACGGGTCATAAAAGAATAAACTGAGTAATGCTAGGGTACTACAATTTGAATGATCTTTTACATTTCCGTATTGTAATGTTGTAATGTATAAACTCTTTTTAAATGTTGTACTGATCCTGTATAGATTTTCTGACAGTTTTCACTTTACTTAAAGCAAACAATGGGCATTTGAGAGTAACTTCTAGTCACATTAAAATTAATTACAACAGTGATGTATAGCCAAGAATATTTAAATGTTGTACAACCATGGGAATTATAACACTATGATCCAAAAAAATACATGTCAGTGAGTGACCTGCAATAGTATTATGGTAGTATTCATTGTATGATTATAGTTGTAATCATTATAAAACGCTTTGTAATATGGTGTGATTATCATCATAATGTCAGTTGTACGCTGGACAGAAGCTTTTGTTACTCTTTTGCCCTTCTCCTAGTTAACACAACAGCCATTATTTCAAGTCATTGATCACCTCATACCTCCTCCATAACACATATTCATCAAGTGGTATTCAGTTGATGACTCAGTGAGAAAGTCTACTTGGATTAAGTGTAATATAATGTCCTCCATGGTAGAGGAGCCAGATGGAACTAACAGTTGTTTTTCTTTATTGGAAGAGCATGTCCACAATGTATTGAAAATGGATCTTTTCAGTTTTTTATTAATTACAAACTGTGAATTCTAGCTTTGGGTAAGGGTTACACATGTTCATTCATATACATTGACTACAATCAGAAAAACATGCATGTGTGTATTCGGTGTTAACGTAAACGTGTTACTTTGATGGCAAAACCTACAGCCTTCTCTTTACTATTCAGCCATATGACATAATCATGGTAAAAATGATAATGAATATGATACACATAAGTACATTCTTCATTTTACATAGCAGCCATAAATGTCCTACAAAGCAAGGAAAGCATGTATACAATTACTGATACGTGGCGCCAATGTGGTACAGTGGCTAAGAGGGTTAGCCCAATGGAAAGAAAGTACCTGACAAGTACCATCATTTCCATTGTAACCGTACACAAGAGGTCCAGGTATTTATACATGCGAGTAGCCTATTGGGTAAATACAAATAACTAAAATGTATGTTAGCACTATTTAGACAAAGTCCATTCTCAAGCTACGGTTGGGCCCCATCCAAAGGGTCTATTCGCTCTCGCCCCAGTCGTCTTTGCAACGTTTGATTGCAATATTGATCAAGTAGGTTGGGCGTCAGTCATTTCGATTGCGCTCATTGATATATTGTAACTGGAGGCGCGAAAAAATGTTTCTCACAAATTTGTTCAATTTCTCTGAGCATCACTAAATGTCATTGTTTTTACCTTTTGCTGTTGTATTTTGGGAAATGCCGTGTTTTCGCGCATGTTGGGTTTTGAACCCTCGCGCCACAGTAGCATCACACATGCATTCTAAAAGCACACAGAAAAGTTTTATTCCAAACGCAGTTGATGCATTGGCTCGTCTTAATAGTTCCCGTTGGTTATTGCAGCAGGACTTGCCTAAGTATAACTCATTTTGCGTAGTTTTAAATAGTTTGTTCTGCAAAGCAGTCAATTGTGCACATGAATGAGAAAACACCGGCTTGATGAATGTTGGTATTTTACTGCTCATCATTCCTGTGTTGTTTTTATGCTCCCATTAACAACAACACATACCCATAGTTTGTAAAATGATTTAGGAGGTATGACACAGCTGTTGGAATGAATACACTGCTGAGTGAGAGCTTGTCACAAGTTTAAATTCTTGATCTCCGCAAACAACTATGACTCACAAACCAATCTGTCAACTCAGTGATCTATTTTCCTTGAAGTACAGATTCATCTCTCACTTTACACATTGCCTCTTCAAAGTTGCAGTCAGTCTGGAAACAATCTCAGAGCAATAAATGTAATCGTCATCTTTTGTTCTGAAGCGTATCTGGCCACATCGACATGTATTTAGAGAGTGTGACGATTGGAGTGTCCAATTTTTCACAAATGACATACCAGTGAAGAAAAGCAATTTCTCCATGTTGAGACGCAATAGTAGTTCCTTTTGGCACCTTTACAGTGGGAGCCATTAAACGCCCATTGTCCACTGGCTAAGAGGACTCAGCGGAGCAGTATCACTATATTAATTAGGAGGGGCAGTGCCTGCTTCGAATGTTAAGTGAGTCAATTAGCTTGCATATTCACTTCAGTACAGCACCTTAAGTCCAATTGCCCTTTGCAATCAAAAGCATGGAAACATTTGATTTCTGCTCTGCTGCTTTCTCGTTCTCTTTTATGGACCCTTTCTTACAAAGAAGATGTATTTGAGAGAAGAAGAAAAACGCTTTGTGAACTCATCTGTATTATACAATGTGAGCTTATTGAAAGACCGCTAAATTATAATAACTCCAGTTCCAGACAGGTGGTTGCTCGGCGATCAACCTCATGAAAAGTCCTTGTGTAGGAATTGTTTAGTACTGAACTGAACCCACCACTTTGAACCCAGCCACAGACTGGACTTGCTATTGAACTAAAGACAGTCAGAATTGGCGCCCAACATCACAGCATTATAAATGCTGAGGCGATCACACACCGATGTAGGAACTGATGTGCTTTTGAACAGTGATGCAAAGTGACAACAAATCTTTTGAAGAAACTGAACCAAAAAGTTCAAACGATAGGCAGACTGATTCAGGTGCTCCACTGAAATGAATCAGTTACATATTGAAGGAAAGATCCTTTCGCGTCTCTTTTGGCTGAAGCTCAAATAAGATTGCATCTGCTTGTTCATGCAGTAAAGCAGAAATATCCCCAATCCCAGCGATTCTGATTCAGTTTCCACGGACTACTTTACGTGCTTCACCCTTGCTCACCAATGGCGTCACAACATCCGGTTGAAAGGTCAGCCAAACTGAAGAGGAAATCAAGCAGTAAAGCTACTGTGAGGAATTTGCAGTGCTGGAAATCAATTTGTTTTTGCTTTGATTTTTGTTTTGTAATGCTTACCGCTAAATCACCGCAACTTCATTGTTATCACAGCACGCAGGTTTTGGTTGCTGAGTAACGGCAGGCGTGACACTAGTGCAACCCCCCCCCTCCCCCTCGCAATTACCTTGGCTAAAAAGATGAATGCTGCAAAATCTTAGTCACAAACATTAGCTCCTTGCTTGATTATTCTGGAACTTATCAGAGGGATGTCATGAGCAGATGACGTTCCCTCGGTTATCACGTTGCAACTTCCAAGTCAACGTGAAATAGAAATCTTGCAAAACTTAATGGAAGGTTTGAACATTTACAATTCCTCGAAAACTGAACAACCTTCATCTACAAATGACGACCACATTGTAGAGTCGAAAGCGGACGTTGAGTGGAGTTTTATCAACCGTTTCAAAGTTAAACGGAGGAACCTTTCAAACTTAAAAGAAACATGAGATTGGTTTGACTCCATTCACAAACACAGTCTACAACCTGGCAAGGTGACAGGTTCCTAAAGTTGGCATTTTCTACCGTTTTTCTCCCTCCTTCTGTTTCGCTTTCTTTGCCTCGACAAAGCCAACCCTCCCCCTCGTCTCCCGTCCTCCCCTGGTAATAGCACATTAGTTTGTAGGACATTAGTCAGTAAAAATGAAAGCATATGGCACGTAATATTTACTTGTAATGAGCCTGAGTGCCGCCATGCGCGGAAACCAAATTATAAGTGCCTCGTTTTGTGGCAGCCCAATAAATATTTTACCCTGTAAAAGTATGGGTGACGTTGGGGGGATGAGAGAGCCACCTGCTCTTGTCTGCTAAATGATTTACCAGATGTCTCATCTTCATTCTTTTCCGTCTTCGCCCCCCCCCATTCACCTCCCTATTTCCCCTCGGCCCACATGGGAGGGCGTATAACAAAGATAGGAGATTAAGGAGAAGCAGCAGAAAAGTAGTGTCAAGCTAATTTAGGAACAGAAAGAGCGAGCATGAATGAAATGCCCATTCGGCGCAGTGCTAAAAAAAAACGCCGCCGACGCTAAACATCATACATCATTCTCCAACACGGTTTTGCTATCACCCCCCCTCCCCTCTTGTTTTCTCACATAATCCCCCATTTTGATGAGATTCTTATTATGAAGTGAACACACGTGTGTTGTATTGTTAGACGAGGTGGTGAGGTGTCGAGCTGATGGCACTTTATGTTAAGTGGTGCTCGCAGTGTGTTGATGCATCATGAGCTGGGATAATGAAAGGGGCTGGTCGACATTGATTATCGCTGCTGCGTTTGTAGTTTACCCGAGTTTTACAACACGGTCGCCATTTGAGATCAATTACATCGTGTAAAATCCCCATAACATTTGGACACAAAGTGTTGTGTATTCAGGACAAAGACGAATGAGCAGCATGTTTAATATTGTAGTTGCATGTTACAGAGGTGACTTCTAGCAGAAGCCTGGAAAAAAACTAGTTTTACTGCCTGTACTGTGATTCCCACCTTAAAGTGTACATGTGTTCCACGTTGTACTAGTGCAGCCTTCAGCTGATTTCTTCTCAGCACCAAAAAAAAAAAAAAGAGAGACATTCGTTTGAGTAAACCAACCCAAATGTGAGTAATGGTAATACAGCACACTGCCTGTAAAGATGTCTGTCCATAGTGGACGTATAGTGACCACACACAGCTAATTTAGACCCGATGGTCACATGTTAAAAGCTGATACTGATGCAGGAGAGAGCAAGTTATTGTCACACTTTGTGACTTTCACTTCAATGTATCTGTCTCAGTAAGTCAGTCACAGTTTACTTCATTCATTTACTTCTCACTTTACTATACAGTCAAATGGTGTAAACCGTGTAGACACTACACTGTGTAAACAGTATTGCAAAGTAGAGTTTTCGTGGACGCCCAATGTTGTAGTAACAGTATCCAAAACTATTTTAATTATGATTCAGCTTGAATACATGCAGTACAGACCACACACACACGAATCCAAAATGGATACATTCTCTGAAATAAAATAAAAAATCACACACACACACACACACACTCACACAAACATGCAGATAATGCTTTCGAACAAAAAGAAAGGTGGCATTTTGACATTAAGAGGAAGAGAAATACACAAATCCCGCCCACTATACCTGGGATTTGCGCCAACACACACACACACACACACACACACACACACACACACACACACACACCCTCTGTCTAAACTCTTGAGAGAACAGGAGCTTTGTACAGAAGGGCTCAGATGGTGTGTGTGAGTGTGTGTGTGTCCTCCCACCTTCTCTTGTCTTGAATAGCAGTCTTTTCTTTTTCCCCAGTTCCTTCCTCTCCTTGTCTCTTCCCTTCCCAGCCTTGTCTCCCCGTCTTCTTTCAAAATCTGTTCTTTACTTTACTTTCATGGTGACTCTTCTCCTCATCTCCCTCTGCACTTAGTCTGACAACAGGAGTTGTCTTCTTGCTCCTGGAAGAAGAAGAAGAAGAAGAAAATAACTGTCACTGATGGAGCAATACATGTCATCTTTTATCAGGGCTTTAAAGGTCATGTAATGGTAGCATTCTATGGGATGAAATCTTGTCTGTTTTTCAAAATACCTGCATTAATCAGAATTTCCCGTATTAAATGGAATGAGTGGTGCAATCTGAAAAGTTGCTTAAAACAGCTGAATCATGGCAAATGGACACTAAACTTCACAGACTCTAAACAGCTTCTCTTTTCCTCTTTTAGCATGTTGGCGTTAAACATTCCACGTACATGCTCGCTTCATTCTGACGCCGGAATTGCACAGAGTTCCTGTCTCATAAGAAGGGCGGTGGAGGTAATAGCAGTAGCAGAGGCTCAAGAGTAGTCACACCTCCAAAAACAAATCTTTGTGATCAATTTGTTCCTGTTAGGAAGTGAGCTTGAAAGAGAACACTGCACTGTATACCTTCTTACATTATAAAGACTCAGGCAACACAACTTTGTTAGGTTTAGGAAAAGATCAAGGTTCGGCTTGTAATAAGTACCTAACTTGCGTACGTTGTTAAAAGGCTACTGGAGCAGGAAAAGGTCCCAACATGCAGATACAAAAGCAGGCTGACTGGTGCAGTTAAATGATTCATCGTCAAAAGGATCTCAAACTGAGAGTCCAAGATGCAGGTAACGGGTACACGGGACTCCATACAAAGACAACGGTGACGAATTGTGGAGAAGACAAAGGGACGGCGGAGACTAATAAACACACAATAAATAATAGCAAAGCGATCACACAAGACGGGAAACAAACAACGGCAGGAAGTAAAGAGAAGACAAGAGGGGAGCCTTTAAAACCAAAACAGGAAACAAAGTGAAAGAAAAACTCTTGGACCATGAGAGCTACTGTACGTAAGTATTCAAGCCTCCTTCTCTTTTTGTATTTCCTTCAGGCACCTTTTCTTTCAGTCATCATCTCTCTCCTCTTCCCCTTTTATGTTTTTCTTCTCCGTTTCTCCTGCTTCTTCCGCTTCATTTTCCGTCTCCACTTCTTTCCTCGCCCCTCATCCTATTTCCTTTGATCCTTTCTATATCTCGGTGTCCCTCTCGCCTCTTTCTGGAAAAAAAGGTATCACCTCTTCTCGAGGATGTCCTGGATTTTGCAGCTACGCCATCACCATGGGGACCGTTGCCGAGGAGATAATGAGCGAGAGCGTTCGAGAGACAGACGGATGAAGTGGCGATGGAGGAGGAGGGAGAACTCCAGCTTCGTTGGGCCTTCTTCGGTTCGCTTGGACAACAATGGTGCAATAACGGTTAAGCTGACAAACAAGGGGGGGAATTAATTGGCAGATAAAGAGCAGGGGATAGATGAAAGGGAATGATGGGGGGAGAATGAAAGGAAGAAAGGTAGGGATTGCTTTAGAGAGAAGAAACAAATAATTAATTGAGAGGGAGAGAGAGAGTAGAGCAGGTAATGAAGCCTGATCTAGATTTCAAAGCTTTGACGGTACAAGAGGACTGGTAAGTGGCTCAAAGACCCGGGGGTCGTGATGAGAGAGAGATGAGAGAGACTGAAGGAGGCAGGGAGAGAGGGAGGGAAGATGGAGGAGAGATGAATAGGGTGGAGTAGGATGCTATGATAAGAGAAGGAGAGATGGAAAAATGATGAAAAGGAAATTGGAGAGAAGAAAATTGAGGGTGATTCAACTCTTGAAGAGGAGATGGAAGAAGTAAAGGTGAGAGGGAGGGGTGTAGGTAGGTGGTCCACTTGGATGATAAATGAGGAAGCGATAGGTCTTAATTAAAACATCGGATCTGCTCCAGTCAGTGTCATCCGCCGCTGATGTGATGGAAATGATAGAGATTAATACATTAAACTTAAAACCCTCCAATAGGCCCCGAATATAACTTATTGTTTTCCTATTGTTTATGTTGTGCTTTGCATTAAAAACATTGGTCAAAGTTAATGGAAACTGACACCCAAGGACAATTTTACATAGTCAATCTTCTTTGTTGTTTGCGTTGTTTGTTTGATGATGACATGCTGCAATTTACTTTTCCTCCGTGTTCACTCCGTCAACCTGCCTCGTACCTCGTTAATGATTCACATGTTCAGGTATCTCTGAAGACGCTGCTCATACTTGGTGATTGCAGCGGTTTGTTTTGAGCGAAGGAGGCGAACGTCAAAGGCCTAAGCGCGGTAAAATATGGTTATGAAAGGGTATGTGATCATGTCATATTGACCCGAGCGTAATTACAAGCCAGGAGAAGAAAAATGAGAACAACTGTTAAATTACCCTCCAAATTCACATTTCAAGTTAAAGATGTATTGGATTTTTAAATAACCTGCCACTTTCCCGCTGAAAAGGGCTACGTGAGTGCTCACTGGTCACTGTCAGTTAGCGCTGAAGAACCCGTCCCTCTTATTCCAACAGTGTCTGGCCAAGCAATGCAGTGTTTTCCTTCAGTCAGCACTAATCTGCTGTTGTCATCACACGCTGAGCTGATGGACAGCAGTCTGAGGCGCTCCGCCACGTACAACTGGACCCTGTCCCAGAAAACAATGAGTGAGTGAGTTGAGGGGAACTCTGGCTGTTTTGTTCCAGAAGGAGAGGTAACTAAAACTTTGGGGCAGTTTCCATGGTAACTCACTCTGTGAACCGTACCTGCTCGCTGTCAGATTGTTCTCCACAAAACCCTGATGTTATCGCCTCCTCTTACACACTGAGACACACCGTTTGATTTCCTCACTCATTCGGTGCAGAATGGGAATCCTGGTCGGGTATTACTTGTTTTACTCAGCAGAATCTAAAGTTACTGCTGGAATTTGCCTTTACATTTACATATTAGACAGCATCAAGTCCCTCTCAAGCCAGAATCAAACCACTGCATGTCCTTTTGTGAGTGGAAGTTATTTGTCTATATATATATATATATATATATAAATATACAACAATGTGACTGTGGTCACATTGTTGTCAGCTGCCACTGATGAAATGAAAGAATGTAGTTTAAAAGTGAGTTTGACAAAGAGACTGAGATAGAGTCTGCTTCAACAGAGTGCTTCAACAACGTTTCTGTTCAAATTGATTATATTTGTTGATCCAAATAGATGTTGACCATTTCAGATTAAAACTGAACACATGTATTTAATGCAGCCTACATTGCAGATTCCAACGCTTTGTCATCCATTAAGGAAATATACAGTCTGGTAAATTATTGGACACTGCTGAGTCTTTTCTGTCCTCCGTCTCAGATAATGACACGTATTCTTCTTGCACTTTACATCTATAAACAAAAACGTATTCAGGTCTATTTTTCTGTATTCCGAGCACAACTAGTGATTGGGTGTTGAGTTCTGGCAAAATGCGGGTGACCTACACTCTATACTGCACCTGAAAGCATCTTGTGTAGACAAAGGACTGGAGCTGCTGCTGCTGCTATGATTCCCAGCTACACTTTTGTGTTTACTTCCATGGAGGTCATGGAGCGCATCATATACCAACTACCTCAGCTTGTAGGGTTACAGGTGATGGGTCAACCAGCTCACCTGCAGTACGTTATGTATTTCTTGTGAGTGGTGTCTGCCGCTGTTAACATTGTAAACCTCGGTGTGGTGCAACTGGAAAACCTGACAGCCGAAGCAACAGTAACTGAGAGGGAGCGGTGCTCAACAACAATCGATAGGCTCTTTGTCTGCATAATGTACACTGGCATGGGTTTCATCAATAACATAGCCAATGCATGCTAGAATTACAATCATCTTGTGTCATTCATTTGGTCTATCTTGTTCAGTCCACTCTTAGTTTGTGTCGCCTCGAGCGAGGCGTCAATAAACATGGGTTATCTGCGATGGTAAGTGACTTTCCAGCACAATACATATCGGATGGAAGTATTTCTATGCGTGTGCATTTTCACTTGGGGTGTCAGAAAACTGCATGATTGTAAAGGCTGATTTGAGAGTTGTACATAACTTACATTTTGGACAGCTTTTTGTCCTCCTCCCACGGCACAGCAGGAACCGCTTCAGGCCACTCACTCCTCCAAGGACACTGAAGACAGGGAGAGCAGCAATAAGTCAACGCAAGACACAAGTGCAACCTCCATCCACGGGGGACGTCCGTCCTCGTTCCGAGCGGAATGAAGCGCTTCCCGTTTGCTCGTTTGTCTCGTCACATGGCAGCCGTGCGTCCTTACTTCCCACGTTGTATAGTGTATTTGCACGTGTGTGTCAGGAAGAACATAATGTGAATCTGCAGACGTGTGGCTCTACGTGTACAGGTCCTCCGTGTTCGCCTGAGTGCCATCAAGAACCCCGGCAATGCGCCCCCATTCTGTCACCCTGCAGTGAAGCACACACACACACACACACACACACACACACACACACACACACACACACACACACACACACACAAATGCAATGCTGCTCCTGAAATTTCCTGAAATGCCACTTTGTCACCATGCAATTGTCTTTTATTTATCTTTTTTTTTGACGGATGGGTCAGTCTCTGATTCACTTTTGTGTCCAGAGTATATCATTAAAATCCAGTAACCGTTAGGGTAAATACACATGAAAAAAAACAGCAATCTGCCTGCCAGAGAGAACACATTCACGTCTTTAGGGAGGTGAAAGCGTATGCTCCATTACATATATTGCTATATTCCGACCATTGGAAGAACGTTCTGTGCTGAATTAGCTACTTACTCATGATGTGTTCCACACAAACGTTCTGAAATATGTCACAATTAGGGAGATAGACAGTTTGGATCCAAAGGCGGGAAACACTGATGATGAGGAAGCAGGTGGTGTTCAAGGATTTGATGGCAACACAATAACCTTACTGGATTCAGTCCAAAAACAAACTGGGGACACTAACTAAGTCTGCCACAGGCCGGACTTCCTCACACAACACAGGGAGATGACAAACTGACAGAACCGGAGGACACAAGCGAGCTAAATACACACAAGGTGAGCGGCGAGGTGAGACACAGGGGTAACAAATCAGACCATCAGAGGGCGGGAAAACATACAATAAAACCAAGCAAAACACATTAAGTGTGAACCGACAGAAAAACAAAAACAGGACAGACTCAACATGAATAAACAACATGAGACAACAACAACAACAACAAAAACACAACAGCAACCCCGAAAATCAGAAAATAAAACCTCTACAACGGATCAAATAAAAACTAAGACGGATAAACAAATTAAGGCCACTAAAAGATTATTATGCTAAATCTCTACAAACGATCCGGACACAGAGCCAGACTTTTACAACATTATGACAGAAAGAGGTTGATAATGCTGGGCACAGAAACACAGCTCCTGAGATTCTATTTGAGGAAATAAAGTCCATAAAACATAATCAGAAGAAATTAATTTCCCGAGAGGAAAATGCATGCACTATTCGTGTATTTCTTTTCTCTCTCTTTACCTCCATCCCCCTCCACTCTGTCCACCCATGGGACCTGGGGGGACACTGCTGCCCTCTCCCTCTGGAACTCTCTCCCCAGAACCTCAGACATTCTCCATCATTTAACTCATTTATGTAAATCTCCTTCGAACCTGTGATGCTAGTTAACTACTGTATGTGTTGTCTATGTTTCTTACTGGTATGTCATCTATGCTGTTTATATTGTTGTTGCTTCTCTTGTTATGTTTCACCAGATAACGTGCCTTTGTGTACCTTTTTAAAGCATTATACAAATAAAATGTATTATTAATATTAGTGACTATTTGTTCCGAACCCTTCACACCCATCTATGACAAATGTGACATTCAGCAACCCCATACAGCCCGAAAGGAACGATCCATTTCATGACCATATTTTTCCAACACGATTCGTCACTCAAATCAGGCTCCTGAGCATGTGTTGATGATGTCTCCTTTTAGACGAAAATATGTAATATTGGGGCGTTGTTGAGAGCTTGGCTGACATCAATCAATTGAAATTCTCAAATGAATATTTGCAATTTGTATCTGCAACCCAGAGCTATGTTTTTTTTTTTTTGAGAACTTTTAAAAGTTTGAGAAAGAAAATGTCGAGACAGCTAGATACAAAAAACTGACCGAGCCAAACAAATCCACCTAAAAATACACACACACACACACACACACACACACACACACACACACACACACACAGATGAAAAGGAAAATCCTGTTCTGACCCACGCACATCATTCCTTAAAAAATGATTCCATTCAAAGACTTGACAATAATGTCAAAAAATGAAGACGTTGTAAAGGAAATGTGTTAGTCAGTGATTAACCAGAGAAGGGGGGAAAATAGTTCCTTTCATGAAGACACATCGCCTGTCATGGGACATTTCACACAGCGCGAAGAATTGGACGAGTTCATCCAGCCGCCTGTCCGCTGTGCGGAGGCCGCAGCCAACGAGAGGCCGCGTGTCCTTTTGTTCATCTCAAACATCCGCCTGCCCGCTTCCCAGTGAAGTGCAGCTCTCCACCCCCACAAACACCGTCCACCTTGGCAAGACGCCGCATCCACCTGAACATGCACAATTATTTCAAGATGTTTTCATTTTCTTTCATAACACAAAAGCGAGGTTGCACGTTCCCAAATACTTAAATTTGATTGGTTCTAGCTACATAACTATGTTCACATTCAAATAGTTTCAGTTTAAACATGATTGTCTTTTTTTTTCTTTTTTTCAAAAGGTGAAATTAAATACTTAAAATTATCGACAAAAGTAAAGGTTTCAGAGTGTGCTGAGGCAGAGAGAACGGATTCATAGTTTGAGTCTCTTTTGACAGTCTTGCATCTATCCCAGATGCACAGCCTCATCCAGACCCCGTCAGTTGTTACCGTGTGCTGGAAGCAATGCGCTACTCCACGAGCAGCAGTGAGGCCCTACTTATGATCACAAGCATTGACAGACAATGGGATTCATGCTGCGTGTAAATCGTTTTGCTGGTTGCTGGTCTGAATACGTAGCTATATGACGTTTTTTTTACATTTTTGGTCCTGAGAAGAATCTCAATAACTCAAAATGAGTTCTTTTACAGTGTGTCATAATTTATTCAACTCATTTTCTACTTAAAAGATGATGATGGAGATAATGAATCAATTAAAGCGATGTTAGATGGAGGAACACGATAAACAACTCTCTCTCCCTCTCTCTCTCCCTCTCCCTTTCTCTCTCTCTCTCTCTCTCTCTCTCTCTCTCTCTCTCTCCCTCTCTCTCTCTCTCTCCCTCTCTCTCCCTCTCCCTCCCTCTCCATGTGTTACGCTGTGCTGCTGCAGACTTTACATGACTCTAATGTGGAAGTGTTCTAGGTCCGACTAAGTAAGATTGCTGTCGAGACCAACATGTTCATTTGTCATCAGATTAATTTAAAGGGGTGCAAGTCTGAAGCAGCAGGTCTCTATGAAGAAAGAATACAAACATAATGCTGAGCACAGTGGATTTCTAATTGCACCTTCAGTGCCCTGAGTCATAGTCTAGATCAGCTGTGTAACAGCTGGGCGGGGCGCAGCGCACCCCACTGAGGAACAGACAAGACAGGAGCTGTGCATTGAGAACATAAGCTAATTGGGAAAAATAATTATAATAAATGTAGTGTATTTGTGAAAAACAATTAAATTATAAAATAGCTATAACTTTGTGATTCTGTTTAGGCCAGCAGAGAAGGCTGACGGCCGCCACTGGTTAAGCAGTGTTCATCAATAAAGACACTTACAATACTATCATCATGATGGATAACCAAATACGTTCTTGTTTGTTCTCAATTAAAGACAGTTTTGTTGTTGACTGGAATTCCGTTTTAGAGACACAACTGGTAGATTTTGATTCATGGCCCAGAGTCAGATTTCATCCTCTGATAGCAGCGCGGAGACGCAAGGCGAATGCATGATACGTGATCCGGAAGTATCCTATAATCACATTCCCTACAGTAACTTTGTTTACGCTCTTCCATTCACCCGACGGTACTAGCGACGGCTCGTGACCCTCAGTGCACGGAACAACATGAATGGCCGATTACAGAGATGGTATCCGGTGATCCAGGTTATCAGAAGAGTGGCGGAGGAAATGGCTTTCTCCAGCTGTGTGTTAATGAAAAGGAGAAGATAACTTTTTATGAACTTACTTCTCACTCCCTAAACTAGAACATTAACCTTCCCGAACTCCCCAGCGACCTCATTTTCAGAGAACAACAAAAAAGCTTTTAAAAATGGCACCTTAATTATCTGTGCAACCACAGGGTTGTTGAACTTTATTTAAATTGACACAATACTGCAATCCTTGGGAGAAGAGACGTGTGGTTGAAAACAAAAAAGTAACCGTTAAGTTTAATTAATTACGTAAACGCCGTAACTTGCCGCGGCAATCTTAACGTTTCACTAACACGTTAATAAGTATCCCTTACAAAGTCAGATTTCACTAATAGACGCATCTCCGTAACCGTGCGGGCTTGTGGGAGTCTAACACAGTAATAAACACCATTCACAACCTCCTATTAGTAAGAGTAAAGTCACAAAACGGCCAGAGCTTTTTTTTCTTTCGCCGGCGGAACACTTCTGACTCCTGAAGACTTCCTGGTCGGCCCACATTTCTAAACCTGCATCAAACAGGAAGTGTGGAAGCTGATGAACATTTTGGTTACCGGCATGCCCAAATCAGCCAATGTTTTTCCATAAAATAATAATAATCTTTCCACTTTTGAACCAAACGACATCGTTTTTTTTTTACTGAAATTCCTTTCTAACATGCCAATACTTTGTTTTATTGTGATTTGTGTTGCAGATTCTGATTCTATTGGTCATAATCTTTCCAAAAATGTGTCTTATTAGTGTGTGGGCTGTTGTTAAGGCCCTGAACAAACAGTTTGAAAAACTCTGGGACCACTCGAGGAGCCATTTATGGGGAATCTGACTCACATCATGCTGGATGTTCATAGTTATGAACAAAATATGGTACAAAAGTTTTGTTTTTTTAAATATCCTTTTTTTTCGCAAAAGAATTCTGAAAAAAAAACATGTAAAATAGCACACGTATTATAACTCATTTGGGCTTCCTGCGACTACTTGAACACGGGGAACAAGATGTACAGAAGGCTGTGAGCCCCCATTGTTGGGGCTCTGGGGCTCAGAAGATAAGGGCCTATATTTTTGACACATGGAACTTCAACACGGGACATTAAGATTCTTGAGCTCCACTAAAATAGAACGTTGCCTCAGACATCACTCCCCCTGCGTTGACTACCACGTAGATCCAGGACTCCGCTGATCTCTGTCATCATATCGCAGACTATTAATGTGCTCGGTAATAAAATAGAACAGCAGGGGAGGTTACAGTGAAGACCTTAAAGTGAGCAGGGAAATTAAGGCAGTTCCCTGATGGCCTGGCTTTATTTCAGAATGTCATTACCTCAACAAGGCACGCCCAGAGGTCGAAATGTGTTTCATCAGCGGAGATTTGCCACACTGGATGTCAATTTGGTGTGATGATTACTGCATGTGCAATGTGTTACATCAGACCTTTGTTTTCTTGGGAAGGGGTTCGGTTATTTCCTCGTATCTGCTGTCACTGTCGTTGAGGGAGGATAAAGCTGTGAACTGCTCATAAAACAGTTACGGTTTCAGAGCTTCGACTGCTTTCGAGCGGCTCACTTTAGATGTGCTCATTAGGTCTGCAGGATTTCTGTCGTATTCCTTTCAGTGCGTCACTTTTCAGGTGAGTGAGCCGGATTTTCTCTTGGGAAACCCACAGCAAAGCGACTTTTGTGACACAACCGGCGTTTATCGGAATCTTCCCCCTTAGGCGCACATTTCAAAAGGGTTCACATATCAAGGGTGGATATATCAAATTCAATAATTCTCAGCAAAATGGCCAGCTATAATCATCCAACAGTGATTGTGTCTTCTCTATTCCTGTCTCTTGACAATGATATTTTCTTTTTTTATATATAAAGGCAGAAAGTGCCTGGACCACTAACACTAGGATTGTGGCTCAGCTAGTCTGACATTGAGTGGAGTCATTTAATTTCCATATCAAAGGGACTCCCAGAAAATCAAATTAACTAGGAGCTAGATGCTGGGATGTTGGGGTGTGAAGAGTTGTCTTGAGGGGGGTATTCTTCATGCTTGTGTTCGCGTGAAGAGTGCGACGGGGGAATATTGCTCATGTCACCTCCCCGTCAGCGTAGGGAAGAAAAGTGGGCTATGTGACGTTCTGACTATTAATTATAAATACTAATGATCTTTTAACTAAAACAGATTACAGCATTGCTGCTTTTTTCCTTCGGACCATAGCTGCAAGAAGTTCGTAAATACTGCATGTAACACCCGTCCCATGTAGCTATACAATATTATTTGAATCAGCTCGGTGTTGCAGTACTATGGGCGGAGACCTGGGTTGTTTTAAATATGATGGCGCTATTACCTGCTTTTATAAATTAATATTATGGCTCCTACAACCGTTACTATCTAATTATGAAAACTGAATTAACTGGCGGTGTCTCCAATAGAATTTAGATAGTAAAATAAAAGGTCTGTGCCTCTTATTTAGTCCTTTTATCTAGTGTTGGACTTATATTTTACCCCTTCGTAAACAATTCTGGAACTATAACACACCCAAATACATCAACTGCCTTAAAGCACAGTATGGTATTTATTATTGTATTATAGGCAACAAAACAAAAATGACATGCAGATAGATCTCCTATAAATGACAATATCAACAAAGATACGATAAAATATCAAGAAAAACCCAACTTAATTACCAACACCTTTAAACCTGTTAAACCCACACACTCTCTCTCTCTCTCTCTCTCTCTCTCTCTCTCACACACACACTAACAAACCCCTGTTTGGGAGTGTAGAGGCCTAAAACGGTGATGGCCGCTTCACTTGTCCACACAAGCATTAAACAAAAGGGGCACGGTGTGTTAGTACTCAGGAATCCAAGGAGTATTAGGGGGGAAACGGGGTGATGGTCGGCATCAGAGCGCAGGAGAAACAGCAGGACAGTCTCAGGACAACCCAATGACACAAACAAAACAAAGATTGACAGATTACTCTGTAAAACAAGTTAGGCTGTTAGAAAGCACATGCTGAATCATGTACACCTCAAGCAAACTATGCTCATTTGCATAAACTCTAACTTTTGCACTGTAAAGATAACTCATCTACTTTTAACTTAATGTTTTAGAAATCTATTTACATCCTAATGTCTAAATGATATTTGTAGACAGGGCTACATGCAATAAAAAAAAATTGGGAGATTTTTTAACTTTATGTGGAATATGTAAGTGAATCGTAGGAGTAGGAAGCAGCATTCAATGTATTCTTGGTAAGTCAATACGCACACTGGAAATCCAAAACCTCATAAAACCCATATATATATATATATATATATATATATATATATATATATATATATATATATATATATATATATATAAGTCTATTAGAACAAGTTTATATTTTAAGATGCCCCTATGAACCTTGTTTGTTGGGGAAACACCCAATCAGTGTGGTGAGGAAACCTGCATGTTTTTATAACTAATTATTTATAAAGAAACTCTGCTCTTCTGTCCTTCTAAGTGGCAAACCTCTCAGGAAGGTCTTGATCCTTTTCAAAGTACAGAAACACCTCTCGGATTCAGCTGTTGTCATGGGTGTGGTGATGAGGATCCTGAGAAGACTGACTGGTCCATGGGCACTGCACCACTGCAAGCCCTGAACTCACTGTCCTCATGACGAGGTGCTGGGTGAAGGAGAACCGCTCCTTGGATTCATCAGGATGGGATCACATACCTGTAGAAGATAAATCAACTTACTTTTGCAATAAAGCTATTGTGATGAAAGTGATTCTGATTGAACACAAGCTTATGTCAAAGTCAAGTATTTCAAAAATACAATGTATGTAAAATCTTACAACTAACTTTAGATGATGGGAAATTATAACTACATCATCAAATTGTATCAGTTACCAGCGTTACCAGCTATCAGTTATCAGCGTGTCCTCCCTTTTCAGGAGACAGTCCATGATGTTGTTGAATATTTGCCAACTTCCCATCTTCAAAAAAAACTAGGCCTCTTCTAGAAATTGACTTGGTGGACACCTGAATACGCCTGCATTTTTATAGAAATCTGATCTTTTTCCTATTAAAATATTTAATCAAATATCATTGTGATGTTTTCTATCATAATCATTCACTTTGATGACTAGGCCCATGTAGGCTTTTACAGACTGTTGGACGTGAGCAACTCATCTTTCTAACAACAAAATATTTATCAGTTTGTAGTAAATATTGTAGCGACCCTGGGTCAGGAAAGCTACGAGACGTTAGTTTGCTTATTGTGTGTTTATTTGGTAACAACAGAACAGGCTACTGTGGGCCATAGCCTACGCCAAAAAAACAGTCACAACCTCGTAACATGCTTCACACTCTGCTCCCGGTCATAGCCTCCTCTCCACAGGCTCGTAACACAACAACATCCCACTTCACTTGCTCTGCCAACCACAGGTAGCTACAATGAGTGACAAGCTACACAGCTACACAGCTCATGAGACATTCACTGACCTCCTGAACCCAGTAATTACAATAACCAATATTCTTATCGAGAACAACTTCTTCCTGTAAACACAATTACACTTTAAACATAACAGGTTAACATTACATGTCACTCAGTCCGTTACAATATAGTTATTTACCAGATATTTTTAATGCTGTCCTGTGAATCTCTGGTCACGTCCTTTAATGAAGACAGGGTCAATGTTCCTCTTCTGCAGATGGTTGACTAGCATGTCCACATTTGGCATGATCTTGCCCCGTCCGTAACTAAACAACCGTTTTCTCTTTGTGTAGCAGTGGTAGCTAGCGGGCTTACGCTAGCTAAGCCCTCGCCGCTGCTTGGTGCTGGAGGACATGCCAGGAAAAACGCTGCACTCCACCGGTGGTTCCCGTCATTACAGCAGCCATGTCATAAGCGCTGTAGCGATGGTGTCTTGGCGATAAAATCAGCGTTCTTTACCTCCTCCAGAATGTAATCCCTTATAATCGACAGCAGCATGCAGTCCAGGTTTTGGAGGAGAGATGTGATCTAGTTAGGGTTGAGTCTTCTTGCAAGAGTAGCTCGTGCTTGGATGTTCCATTGTCATGTCGATAAAATGGCGCTGCGAGAGATGCGCAGACGAACACAAGAGACGAGAACACGCAAGATGAGAAGAGAGACTAGCCGTGAACACGCTCCGGAAGTCGTTTTTAATGCGCTGATTAGATACATTGTATGTCACTCATTATTATCTTTAATCAGTGATTGGCTAAACTGCTTATTAGACCCGTCTTCCTGGCGCCAAATCGATTTGGTCCTAGAGACGTGCACTAGCAGCTGAGAGGTGTATGAGCAGAGAGGACCAGCAAGAAAAGCATATGTTTTGCGATATCCTATTTTACAAATGTTACTGGGTAAAGAGAAAATATGAATACAAAGCTGAAAAATGTGAAATATATGAATAAAATGGTAGATACATGTAAATAAATGTCTAAAATCAAATGTATTATATTATATGGTGGGGATGATGTGCTGTGGCTGGCGTTGTGGCCTGCAGTGGTGATCTGTTGGCAGAGACGGACTGGAGGCTGCTGCAGCGATGCTGCATGTTGTTGTCTGCACCCTCGCAGCTGTGAATCCTCTGTAAAATAAATTACTACTCGTCAGTATAAGTTCACTGAAAGAAAGTAACGATTACACACCGACACCTATGGGAGCTCCAACACTGACTATGCTCAAGACACTGCATGATCTACGTTATGTAGCCATCTATCTCCCTGTTAGCTCTCGTTAGCTTGATACCGCTAGCTACGTGTTAGCAGCAGATCTAGCTGGTCTACAGGTCTCGATACTAATGTAAATATGCTATTGCAAAGTTCAGTAAATACACTTACCCATCTTCAAATTGATCACTTTTATTGCCGTTGTCCTCTTCATCGCCGGAATTGAATCCTTCATGCTGTGAAGCCGTCCTCTCCGGTATAGCTTTGCTCGCTTAGGCTAAACGCCCTGCTCGGCCCCTTTTATCTGCCTCACAGTGAAGCTGTGTACACGTCATACGACACGTTGGTGTTTAGAACGCTCATATCTCGCTGTGTTAATCTCGTACGATCTCGCGGGCAGAAGGCAGCAAAAGCGGAAATTAAACTGAATCTTGGAGAAGTTGAACCATATTTCTGTGCAGGATTATTCTGAAGAAATTAATATTTACAAAACGTAAACATCGTATACCGCGGCTCCGCAGAGTCGGAAGGGTTAATGTGCCTGAGATGTGTTACTTATTGACACCAGAGGCCATCTCCGTCAAACAGTCACATTTCAACGATGACCACAGTCTTTTTCTGACCTTCAAAAAACCTCATACAGTATGAGTAATTTTTTGGAACAGTTATGAAGAAATTAGTAAAGCTTTTTCAGCCAGTATAAATGTTGAAATTAAACCAAGAGGTATCACAGTCAGGAAATATCTAAATGCAGACAACACATTGTCAGTTTCCCTTTGGTTCTTACAGAGCAGAGAATTCAAAGCAAAGAGGTCAGTCCAGTTGAGAGTCTCGAGAGTCTGGCGGATCTAACTGTCAAATCCCTGTGACTTCACTGCAGGGCAGAACGTGGATTATTCCCAGCACTGTGAAGAGTCAAATGGCACGTTGACTTTAGTTTAGCAGAAGGGGGAAACTTGATATTTTTCATAATTTCAGAAAAAAAGGAATGACTTTTGAGCTTGCGGGTTGTCCAGGAGCTATTTCTGCAAGTGTTTAACTCAAGTGTCTGGTTAAAATCCCGCGGGTGAGTGCCAAGTGTGCCAAGTAGCACTTTGACTTCAGAAGCAGGCCTCTATGAAGTGACTGTTTCACATGTCTCCGATGTCAGTTTTCTCCACATCAAAATATAAGCTTACATCAGGAATCCAGAAACAGTTACACCCATTGACAATGTCTTTGGAAATGTCAAAATGCAAAAGCATTAATGTAAAACAGCTCACTTTCCACTAAGTGGGGTATTCCTGCCATCAAGTTCAAATGGGTTTACTGCAGTGTGATAGCAGGTAAGCTAATTTCACAAGAGTAGAAACTCTTAGTGACAATCCAGTTTCTGGAGTGTGAAACATAAACATATGCCAGCTCAATGGGAAGTAGATTTCAGCTCTTTTGACCCTTCCAGCGAGTTCTGTAAATGTTCTTTCAAAGTCCAGACCATGGTATGCAGCTGAAAATACATTGTAAGCATGCAAAGTCATACAATTTGACACTTAGAATCACCACAGGCAATGTTCTCAGGGTGACACATTCAAAAGGTTATGTGAAATGTCAACAGGGGCAACCGTAGCTTCAGGCCATAATCACATAAGAGACCTTTTTGAAAGCTTTTTGTAATAATTGGGTTGCAATATTTGTCTCCTCAAAACTATGCATCTCTTCTAAAATATACGACCAGTTTAATCCAAACACATTTGTATCTTCTAGCTATCATTCCCATCGGTCAAATTAGCATCCATCCATCCATCCATCCATTTTCAGCCGCTTATCCGGGGTCGGGTCGCGGTGGCAGCAGGTTCAGCAGGCCGACCCAGGCTTCCCTCTCACCCGCAACACTTTCCAGCTCATTCTGGGGGATCCCGAGGCGTTCCAAGGCCAGCCGGGAGATATAATCCCTCCAGCGTGTCCTCGGTCTTCCCCGGGGTCTCCTACCAGTTGGACATGCCTGGAAAACCTCTAATGGGAGGCGTCCAGGAGGCATCCTGACTAGATTCTGAACCACCTCAGCTGACTCCTTTCGACACGAAGGAGCAGCGACTCAACTCCAAGCTCCCTCCTGATGTCCGAGCTCCTTACCCTATCTCTAAGGCTGAGCCCGGCCATTCTACGGAGTAAGCTCATTTCGGCCACTTGTATCCGAGACCTCGTTCTTTCGGTCACGACCCAGAGTTTGTGACCGTAGGTGAGGGTTTGAACATAGACCGACCAGTAAATGGTCGGTCTATGCGCAGAGAGAGCTGCGCCTTCCGGCTCAGCTAGCCTTCTAGTTGTATGTTCTCCTGTGTTAGCGTGGAAGTCTAGTGACCTTTTCTTGACCTAACCTTGCAGAAAAAAAAGAAAATAATAAACATTTGGCAGAGAAATTCCAAAATGATTGCTCTTCTTTTAAGGTAATATTAGCAACATTTTGTGTCCTCTTGCTTTCTGTTTTTCCTTCAATAACGGTCCGATAATATAGTTCAACTACTGGCTTGTTTACAATTAGGGATGCATTACTCAGATCAGCATTGTCACGATACTGATCTCATTTAGTGGATCTGGTACCAGTTAGTTGTGACATTCAATTAAATTCAGTTTATTTCATATAGCCCAACATCACAAATACAAGTTTGCCTCGGAGGGCTTTACAATCTGTACACATAATGTCCCTGTCCCGGGACGACACATCGGAACCAGGAAACACTCCCCTAAATAAAGATAGTAAAAACCATTTTACAGGGAAAAAGGGAAGAAACCTGAGGAAAAGCAACAGAGGAGGATATAACCACACCAGCTAAATGCAGTGTTCTGTTATGCTTTGAGTTTGATATGTATAGCTACAACTAATACTAAATTGCTTCAGCATTTGCATTTTAAAGTGCAGTGCACCTTTTTAGGCCTAAGCCCTGCGGCACCCATTATCAGACAAGAAAAGAGAAGAATACGTCAAGTGACCTTACCTAAAGGATCTCCGGAACCACAACACTGATTAACTTCATTTAAATTGCTCAAATACAGTAAAGCCTTGTGGGAAGAGTTCTATCAGCTCAGAAAAAATTAAACGTACTGTTAAGTTTATGTAATTACTTAAACCCCGTAATCTCGCCGTCACTTCCGGGCGGTGGCCGTAACGTTTCACTAGATCGTTAATAAGTACACTTTACAAAGTAAACCACACTCTCCTCTTCGTAACCACACACGTCAATATGGTCAACTGTATCTAATAACCTGTAAGGAAAATAATGTATTGTTTTGAGATGCCATAACGTAGCATTCTAATGTATGACTGCAATTTGGGTTCTAAATAAAACGTGTTATACGCACATCATGTAGGTGTGAGGTTATCAGAACAGCCACCAATCCTTTGGCTTATTGACAAGTAGAACATAGTGCTTTGGGCAGGGCTGGGCTGCAGTGTGTAATCCGTGTTGGTCTATTGCTGTTGTCAGTTTAGATGATTAATGTGTAAGAAAGTCTCTCCATAGTGTTTATGAGGAAATACCAAAAACATAGCCTTGGTCTCATGATGGGTTCGGGTCTTGGGCTAGTGATTGTATCTGTGGCTCCCACAGGTGAGCTTTTAACAGCTGTATGATGTGTTGGGCACTGCCGGGAAAGATCATGCACGCTCAGCAGATATTCTTAGAGTAAAAGAAAGGTTTAAATAATGAATTTACCTTTATGAAAAAAAAGAATGAAATTCAATTCACAATGATGAAAACTGAGCTAATCCGGCCAGCGGAGACTTGTAGTTTGATTTTAAAGATCAAAGACATCAACATCAATCCTATAATACTGTGTCATTATTAAACTGCAGAGAAATATTGCTCTATGGAAAACAAATGAATTTGGGTATTGGGTAGATACTAGGTCGGTTGATACTCTTTTCTGAATTGTCTGAGAGTGTTGCAACAGCTGCATGATGT
>NC_136601.1:26825106-26827606 GCF_910589615.1 Taurulus bubalis
AAATTGTGAAGCATACATGTTTACGTTATTTTGCGCACATAATTCAACATTTGCTAAACTTACTCGAACTAGATACATTTTTACTACAACGGGAGTATCCAACAATCCCCACGTCATTGGCTAAATTGTGAAGCATACATGTTTACGTTATTTTGCGCACATAATTCAACATTTGCTAAACTTACTCGAACTAGATACATTTTTACTACAACGGGAGTATCCAGCAATCCCCACGTCATTGGCGAAATTGTGAAGCATACATGTTAACGTTATTTTGCTCACATAATTTAACAGTCTACATTAGCTAAACTTACTCCTGGGCTCGTCCGGGATTTGAACCCGGGACCTCTCGCACCCTAAGCGAGAATCATACCCCTAGACCAACGAGCCAAGAAAAGGCCTTTTCGTTTGATGTCTGCCTGACGAAATGCTCCATTGTCAGGCAAGTCTATTTTGTAATAATGTCTTGTCAAAAGAAAGGATGTGTTCTGCAATGAACTAGATAGATATTTACTACAACGGGAGTATCCAACAACGGCTAAATTGTGAAGCATACATGTTTACGTTATTTTGCGCACACAATTCAACATTTGCTAAACTTACTGGAACTAGATGAATTTTTACTACAACGGGAGTATCCAGCAATCGCCACGACATTGGCTAAATTGTGAAGCATACATGTTTACGTTATTTTGCTCACATAATTTAACAGTCTACATTAGCTAAACGTACTCCTGGGCTCGTCGGGGATTTGAACCCAGGACCTCTCGCACCCGAAGCGAGAATCATACCCCTAGACCAACGAGCCAAGAAAAAGCCTTTTTGTTTGATGTCTGCCTGACAAAATCCTCCATTGTCAGGCAAGTCTATTGAGTAATTCTGTCTTGGCAAAAGAAAGGATGTGTTCTGCAATGAACTAGATACATTTTTACTACAACGGGAGTATCCAACAACGGCTAAATTGTGAAGCATACATGTTTACGTTATTTTGCAGACATAATTTAACAGTCTACATTAGCTAAACTTACTCCTGGGCTCGTCCGGGATTTGAACCCGGGACCTCTCGCACCCTAAGCGAGAATCATACCCCTAGACCAACGAGCCAAGAAAAGGCCTTTTCGTTTGATGTCTGCCTGACGAAATGCTCTATTGTCAGGCAAGTCTATTTTGTAATAATGTCTTGTCAAAAGAAAGGATGTGTTCTGCAATGAACTAGATAGATATTTACTACAACGGGAGTATCCAACAACGGCTAAATTGTGAAGCATACATGTTTACGTTATTTTGCGCACATAATTCAACATTTGCTAAACTTACTCGAACTAGATACATTTTTACTACAACGGGAGTATCCAACAACCCGGGACCTCTCGCACCCTAAGCGAGAATCATACCCCTAGACCAACGAGCCAAGAAAAGGCCTTTTCGTTTGATGTCTGCCTGACGAAATGCTCCATTGTCAGGCAAGTCTATTTTGTAATAATGTCTTGTCAAAAGAAAGGTTGTGTTCTGCAATGAACTAGATAAATATTTACTACAACGGGAGTATCCAACAACGGCTAAATTGTGAAGCATACATGTTTACGTTATTTTGCGCACATAATTCAACATTTGCTAAACTTACTGGAACTAGATACATTTTTACTACAACGGGAGTATCCAGCAATCCCCACGACATTGGCTAAATTGTGAAGCATACATGTTTACGTTATTTTGCTCACATAATTTAACAGTCTACATTAGCTAAACTTACTCCTGGGCTCGTCCGGGATTTGAACCCGGGACCTCTCGCACCCAAAGCGAGAATCATACGCCTAGACCAACGAGCCAAGAAAAGGCCTTTTCGTTTGATGTCTGCCTGACGAAATCCTCTATTGTCAGGCAAGTCTATTTTGTAATAATGTCTTGTCAAAAGAAAGGATGTGTTCTGCAATGAACTAGATAGATATTTACTACAACGGGAGTATCCAACAACGGCTAAATTGTGAAGCATACATGTTTACGTTATTTTGCGCACATAATTCAACATTTGCTAAACTTACTGGAACTAGATACATTTTTACTACAACGGGAGTATCCAGCAATCGCCACGACATTGGCTAAATTGTGAAGCATACATGTTTACGTTGTTTTGCTCACATAATTTAACAGTCTACATTAGCTAAACTAACACCTGGGCTCGTCCGGGATTTGAACCCGGGACCTCTCGCACCCAAAGCGAGAATCATACCCCTAGACCAACGAGCCAAGAAAAGGCCTTTTCGTTTGATGTCTGCCTGACAAAATCCTCCATTGTCAGGCAAGTCTATTGAGTAATTCTGTCTTGGCAAAAGGAAGGATGTGTTCTGCAATGAACTAGATACATTTTTACTACAACGGGAGTATCCAACAATGGCTAAATTGTGAGGCATACATGTTTAAGTTATTTTGCTCACATAATTTAACAGTCTACATTAGCTAAACTTACTCCTGGGCTCGTCCGGGATTTGAACCCGGGACC
>NC_136601.1:26870106-26897606 GCF_910589615.1 Taurulus bubalis
TGATGTCTGCGTCACGAAATCCTCCATTATCAGTCAAGTCTATTGAGTAATAATGTCTTGTCAAAAGAAAGGATGTGTTCTGCAATGAACTAGATACATTTTACTACAACAGGAATATCCAACAATGGCTAAATTGGGAATCATACATGTTTCATTATTTTGCTCACATAATTTAACAGTCTACATTAGTAAACCTACTCCTGAGCTCGTCCGGGATTTGAACCCAGGACCTCTCACACCCAAAGCGAGAATCATACCCCTAGACCAACGAGCCAAGAAAAGGCCTTTTCGTTTGATGTCTGCCTGACGAAATGCTCCATTGTCAGGCAAGTCTATTTTGTAATAATGTCTTGTCAAAAGAAAGGATGTGTTCTGCAATGAACTAGATACATTTTTACTACAAAGGGAGTCTCCAGCAATCCCCACGACACTGGCTAAATTGTGAAGCATACATGTTTACGTTGTTTTGATCAGATAATTTAACAGTCTACATTTGCTGAAGTTAATAATGGGCTCGTCCGGGATTTAAACCGGGGACCCTTCGCACCCTAAGCGAGAATCATACCCCTAGACCAGCGGTACCCAAACTTTTTAGGCCACGCACCCCCCTCTACATCCCGACCGGGTTCACGCACCCCCAATCCCCCAAACCTTAAAATAAAACAGCAACAGAGCCTATTTTTAGCCGCATAAAATCGGACCAATGCGAGAACTGTTTGCTCGCGCGTGGCGTTTGTTACAAGATTTAGTCCGCTGTATACATTTCAGTTCCACAAGGCGTCACTTTTAAAGAGCAATAAGGATGGCGAGGACACACGCACAGGCGCAGCTTGCATTTCACATTCATTTACCTAAACACAGTAAGCTACGTAAAGATCAAAGAGTGGCACATGCATAGGCTCAGAAACAGATATAAATAAAAAAGGAGGCTCCTGGGGTGCGCGCACCACACTTTGGGAATCCCTGGTGTAGACCCAACACATGAATGAGACTGCAATTGTATTGGGCTGTTTTGTAGCTCTTCCAATTTTGATCTAAAAAATGTATGGGGCTTCTGACTTGCACTGGCATGCTGGTGTTCAGGTGGCAGCGCAAATAAGAGGCTTCAGACAGCTGTTAGCCAGAACCTCACTGCACAACACGCACTGTGGCTTCGGGCAATCTGCATTGCCAATCCAAGTGAAGCCCAGACCCAGATAATTGTCATCATGTTTCCTCTTTTTTTTCCCAGTCTGATGCTCACTCTCGTTTCCTCTTTTTTCACCTTGACTCCGCGATGGGCCTCTGTGCTCCCGCTCCGTCTCCTCTTTCTCCGACTCCCGGTCAATTTCTTCTCCCGGTCTCTCCCCAACGCACCTCTCCGTTTCTCTCGTCTCCGGTTCCTCCCTCTCTCCTCTTTTAATACTGATAGCTTCAGATGTCCCACCTGACAGCTTCCCCGATTTCAGCCAGTTTAACATATTTTCATGGATGTTGCTGAATGAATGAAATGACGTTAGGTGCACAACCTAGGCTAGCCAGTGTGTACGGAAAAGACAGTCTGGCGGCCGGACCGGAAGTGCATCTATCTATTAAATTGTACGTTTTTAATTGTAATTAAATTATTATTAAATTTTTTATTATTAAAAAATCCTACTTAATCTTTTTTAAATTATGTTTAATATTAATTATTACACCATTAGACCACCATTACATTTCTCCTCTCGCGCACCCCCTAGAGGCAGCTCCTGCCCTAGACCAACGAGCCTATAAAAGGGCTTCTCGTTTGATGTCTGCCTGACAAAGTCCTCCATTGTCAGGCAAGTCTAATGAGTAATAATGTCTTGGCAAAAGAAAGGATGTGTTCTGCAATGAACTAGATACATTTTTATTACAACGGGAGTATCCAACAATGGCTAAATTGTGAAGCATACATGTTTACGTTATTTTGCTCACATAATTTAACAGTCTACATTAGCTAAACTTACTCCTGGGCTCGTCCAGGATTTGAACCTGGGAGCTCTCGCACCCAAAGCGAGAATCACACCCCTAGACCAACGAGCCAAGAAAAGTCCTTTTTGTTTGATGTCTGCCTGACGAAATCCTCCATTGTCAGGCAAGTCGATCAAGTGATAATGTCTTGTCAAAAGAAAGGATGTGTTTGCAATGAACTAGATACATGTTTACCACAACGGGAGTATCCAGCAATCCCCACGACATTGGCTAAATTGTGAAGCATACATGTTTACGTTATTTTGCTCACATAATTTAGCAGTCTACATTTGCTGAAGTTAATAATAAGCTCCTGATAATAATACTCCTGAGCTCGTCCGGGATTTGAACCCGGGACCTCTCGCACCCAAAGTGAGAATCATACCCCTAGACCAACGAGCCAAAGAAAGGGCTTCTCCTAACACACCTACAACACCTAACATGATCAACCTGATCAACCCTAAGGTTGGTCAGTTTAACAGGCGGCCGTGTTAACTGATGTCTTTTGGGCGAAAGTTGCCAGTTAACACGGCTGCCTGCTAATCCGTAACAGCTCAACCGGTGTACATGTGCATCTGAGCTGTGTACCTAGTGAGTAGTGTCCGGGTCGTTGTCAGTCTTCCTCGACAGCACAGGTGCTGGTGGCTACAGCGAAGCTGCATGTTGTCCACTGTTGTAGATGTGAATCCTCTCTGTAAATTGTTTTAACATCAAACATTTGTGGATGATGAAGTGCAGAGTGTTCCTTGACTGCCTAAATGTATCCACCGTACCATCCTGTATCAGTCACAGCTACTTCACTCCCTGTTTCTGACTCCATTTCTGACTCGCATCAAATGTCTCAAAGCACTTATGGGAGACATCTGAGGTCTTGATCCAGAATGCTGCGGAAGAGAGATCACATTACTCCTATACTAGCTGCTCTCCACTTGCTTCCTGTAAGATCGAGAATCATATGTACATTCCTTCTCCTTACCTCCCAGCAGAGAAGGGAAATTAAGAGCACAGAATAGCCCTTTTCCCTCCTTGACAGGAAAAGAGGGGTGGAGCCAAAAAAGACAATGAATGATCACACCTGTGATGGGGGCAATGCTTAAAATAGTTGTAGAACAAAGCAACGGGACCCCCCCTCCCACTTAGTTAGCTGTTTGCTGGAGTTTATCTTTTATTTAATTAACTTGTGCAGAGATTAATGTGCTGTAACTCCATTACGTTATTCATTCTGGTCACATGACATATATTCTTCTGTCCATCCGGGGAGAGGGATCCTCCTCTGTTGCTCTCCCTCAGGTTTCTTCCCCTTTTTTCCTTGTGAAAGGGTTTTTACTATCTTTATTGGGGGAGTTTTTCCTGATCCGATGTGAGGTCCCGGGACAGGGATGTCATGTGTACAGATTGTAAAGCCCTCCAAGGCAAACTTGTATTTGTGATGTTGGGCTGTATAAAATAAACTGAACTGAATTGAATTGACCTAACCTCTGAACGCACAGCATCAATTTACTTGTGTATTTATTGAACCACAATGAAGCTCCAGGCGTTACACACATATGACATAGATGCAGCGCTGGTGGGAATCATTTCATATAGACGCGGCGTTGGCATGAATTGACCTTCGGACCTTGGGAACCAAAGCTCTCTTCCTAGGGCTGTGTAGTTTGTAGTGCCAGTTAGCATCATAGCTAGGCTTATGTTGGCATTAAGCAAAGGAAGAGAGCAGAGGATGGCAGAGGATGGTTGGGTTTGAAGCGCACCCAGCAAAATTGATTTGCTCTCTCCTACATCCATGCAATCATAGTGTGCGATGTCATGTGCAAAGGCTGGACCCCGGGTCAATCTGGTACCACCGGTCATAAAGAACAACAATCAGACATGTTTTAAATACCCATATATTAGTTTAACATGTTAGTGGGTAGTAGTGAGCAGCCAAGGTGCTGATCCTACTACTAAGGAGCTGTACCATGCATCACTACTGTGTAGCTTATGTGTATGGTTTCTTACCTGAATAGTTTTCCTTTCCTTCTCAAATGTATGTTTATGAAATTATACAATTTAGCAATAATCAGAATAAATGCTATTTATACAGATCTTTTGCATAATGGGTGTTAACTCACACAATTGCTTCACACAAAGCACCCCCCCCCCCCCCCCCCCCCCCCCCCCCACACACACACTTTAAACATGGTCTCATGGATATACATATAGACTGTTTTTCATTGCATTCCAAGCGCAACAAAATAAATCATTTGAAATACGTTAAATGAGGAAGCGGTGATACAACATAAATAATTGGTTCGTCGGTTCGAATTCCGTATTTCTGATAATCAAATCTGTTTTCCTCGTTTTGAGAAAATGGATGTATGACACAGAGCATGTGAAACATGTTAATTGCAAGGGTCTCACAGTGAATGTGCGAGAATCGGCAGTCTGTTGTCTCGCAACGTAGTCCGCGCCTTGAGAGCAATAACTTGATTGAGGGCGTTGAGATGGAAGCAGGTGTCCTAAAATGTGAGCAGTCTCAGACGTCCCATTGATTGGCAAGCCTGACTCACTTTTAGTACGCTCCACTTTTTCGCAAATTTAAAATGAGCCAGGAACAGTCTTGAGGCCTAAACTGGGTTAGTTTAGCTCTTATCCCGGCTCTCTTCCCTCTCCTCCTGGGGCGGTCGCACCTCCCACTGCGGTGCTAGGCTCGGCTGGTCCAGCCGGGCGGACAGAAGATGCCGTGGGTGGTGATCATCTCATGGTCCGGTGCACTTAATCCAAACCCCACGCTTAATCTTTCAATGCCTTGTGCAGTGTTTTTCTGCCATTGGTATACGTGTTTCAGCAACAATGCCGGAAAAATCACGAAATTAAAATAAAAAAATATAGAATTATATGTTGTATAAATATATGATATATAATAATATACAGTAAATGTAAAATAATATATAGTATAATGTAGCATACTTCAAAAAATAATGAAGGGGCTTTTACTACAATTTATAAAGCTATCAATCCCATTTCAATTAAGCCATGGAGTGTGATGTTTTGTTTTGCTTAGAAGAAGGAAGACTCTCCTTTAAATGTAAGCTTGCAAGTGAGCTTAGCCGTGGCACTTACAAGGTGAAGGCACAATGCAATAGTGTGCTGAATCGTTTGACCCCTTAGAGTATGCCTGTGTCTGTGAGATAGAAAGAGTGAGAGTGTGTCTGTAGATGCACCGTAAAAGGATGCTGATAATTAGCAGTATTGATAGTGTTAGCCAATTAGCTAACTTGCCCTGAAGAGCACTGAGCAGCGAAGGAAAGGGCAGGGGAGCCATTTGTCTTCCCGAGGCCAAGCTAGTGTGAAGTGTGTATACTCCAGAGAGCACACATACATACACACACACACACACACACACACACACACACACACACACACACACACACACACACACACACACACACACAAAACATGTCGCAGTATTTTAAACTCAAGCTAACTTCCACTAATTAGAACAATTTTGCTCCTTTCTCTAATTATGTTGTTTTGTTGGCGGAAAAACACCTATTTAAAACAATCAAATGAAGAAAATGTTGAAAAATCAAGAAACAGAAGAGAGTGAAGAGGGTATATTGGCTACTGCTATTAAGGTGCAAAATGAAAATCCAAAAAGTCAAAGAAAATGACATTCCCATACAACAAAACAACATTCTCTTTTATATTTCAACTTTATTCTGGTTTGCACTCACAGTTTTGAACAAATGGAAACAAAAATACTTATTTGTGTTGAGTAAAACATCATGGTTTGGTTTAAAAACACGTCATTTAAGTTAGAGAAGTACATTTAAATAAGTCAGTCACAGACAGCGGTCTTCTGAGTTAAAAGGCTTGTGTTGATCCACCCATTCACCCCAAACTCCAGAATGTGGATTTCTGCAGACTATGATTAGAAATGTATTTGTGGTATGTCAAAAAACAAACCGGAGTAAATATTCAATGCCATTTTTGCTGTATGTGCGCGTAAAGGCCAGTTCGGCAGTGGACTCTTCCAGGGAGAGGTAACCTAGGGAAGACAGAAACTCACTCCGACAACCCGAGGAAGAGCGCCCTGGGAACATACACACACATGAATGCTCACAAACAGACACACCTATGATGGCTTAAAAAAACAAAACACATTCAATCTCACACCAACCCTGTCTCCGACAAAAATTACGTTCCCATACAACGAAACAGCTATCTCAATTACGTATTTTATTTATTTGTGGACAAAACAAAACAAAAAAGCAATACAACTAGTACTTTGACTTGTTGAGGCAACCTCAGTACTTCATTCACACAGAGACACAAACAGCAGTCTTTTGGTCGAAAGCCCTGCGTCTTCTGGCACATCCACCACCAACACTTGCCGACGTGGACTTCCGCCAACTCATTAGAAACGTATTCTTAGTGTGTCAAAAGCAAACATAATCTGAGACAAAATATGGTTCCACAAAACGTAACTCATAATGTTGTTTTGTTGCGTAGGAATGCAGTTTTTAGGAGACAGGGCTGCACAAACACAAACACTGAAAAAAAAATCACCTGGGCTGCCAATGAGGGGGAAAAAAGTTATTTGACCACTTGGACTGATGAGAAACAGAAGCTTGGATCGGGGCCATGCACTCAGTCACACACACACACACACACACACACACACACACACACACACACACACACACACACACACACACACACACACACACCAAATCCCACCCACGAGCCCATTCTAAAACCTCAATCACACTTAAGCACCGCATGTTTAGCATGGATTTCATCTTGAGGAACCAGCTGTATTACTTCCTGACATTAGCATTTTATCACATGTAGTCAATTTACTGTATATCCCTATTGCAACGTTCATTTTCAATTACTAACAATCATGACTTTACCGCCAGCCATTTTCCATTGATTATTAAATATATTTTTGGTTTAAACTCATGGCAGGACTATTTGATAATTACCTTTACCGTACTTAACCCTATGCCCACGGGGACCTCGGTTTCGTGGTGGGACACTCTTTACGTTTCTCCACGTTTCTAAAATATTCATAGCGTCGCGATAATGCATCGCAGAAATATAATCTGGCTGACAGAGGAGACTTCCTTCTTCCGGTGCCACCATCAGACAAGAGTTAGGGGCATCGGCGTGTCATATGACGCTGTGCCAAGAAAGTACTCGTCATACAAAATCCTTCTCTGTGATATGGTTAAATCAACGAATCAATGAACACTTAAGAAACGCCCAAACAACAAGCATGTAACTACACACCTGAGCTCTGAAAACACGCTGGCGTTTTCACTCTTAAACAAGAGAACGATTATGGCAAAGGATGCACTTTACTACAGAGGAAGCTGTGGCGATGATTTTGGCGACGAGGACGACAGGAGTGTCAGATCCTGCAGGCTTTGACTCCTGTGACCACGAGGAAGATGCAGACAGAAGGGATCCATTTGAAGATGGGTAAGTGTATTTAGATACTACACTTTGTGTTGCAGTAGCATATTTACGTTAGCAGAGTGAGCACATTTAGCTGCTCCCTTTCTGCTCCAGTCTGGCGTAACGCAGGTACGCATGTAGTCTGTTTACGTTAGCCGTTAGCACAGTTAGCTCATGCTCTGATCATAGTCCCTGCTGGATCTCTGTTACTGTTTTGGTTTGCAATCTAACTTTCTTTCAGTGAACTTAGTAGTGACCAGTAGTCATTTATTTTACAGAGAGGATTCATCTGCAGCAGTGGACAACATGCAGCTTCACTCCAGCCACCAGCACTACGCTGTCGTGGAAGACTGACGACGACCCGGACACTGTTTACCAGGTAACGTAGGTACACAGCTCACTGTTTACCAGGTAACGTAGGTACACAGCTCACTGTTTACCAGGTAATGTAGGTACACAGCTCACTGTTTACCAGCTAACGTAGGTACAGAGCTCAGCTGCACATGTACACCTGTTGAACTGTTAAAACTGTGTGAAGTTAGCATTGACTAAGTGTCATTTATTATACAGAGGATTCACCACAAGCAGCCCCTCTAGCTCAGCCATCCCCACCAGCCCAGCTCTGTTTTCTATTTCTGAACATGTATATTGTGTAAATATATTTGTAATTTATAATACATATTTTTATAAAAGATGTTGTGATTGTCATTTGTCGTTTGCACACCCCCCATGAAGCTTTATCTGCAGTAAGAAGTCATTTCTCAGTCCAATTTTATCATTTTGGTGAAAGGTGTGAAAAACCATATTTCTACTAAAGAAACGATCATATTTTTTTGTTTTCGACATTTATTTACATGTATCTACCATTTTATTCATACATTTCACTGCTTTTGTGAACCTAAAACCTTTGGTAAACCAATTCCCATCACCTAAACCGAGTTACCACCTATACCACCTCTAAAATTATGTTTGAACACGAAATATGAAGAATTTCAAAACCATTGAGATTCCGTTTTTCAGCTTTAGAGTCATATTTTCTCTTTAATTCAATTCAATTCAATTCAGTTTATTTTATATAGCCCAACATCACAAATACAAGTTTGCCTCGGAGGGCTTTACAATCTGTACACATGACATCCCTGTCCCGGGACCTCACATCGGATCAGGAAAAACTCCCCAATGAAGACAGTAAAAACCCTTTCACAGGGAAAAAAGGAAGAAGCATGAAGACGTAAAAAAAAGGTAAACAAAGAGACACGTGGGAGTTCAGCCCGATAAAATACATTTACACTACAACATTACAGATTAAAGATGGAACATGAAAACACATGAAATCAGAGGAATGCAAGCAGAATATATATATATATATATATATATATATATATATATATATATATATATATATATATATATATATAATAATAATATTTTGTTTACATTCATCAAACATTTCGTTTTGACAAAAACGAGTCAATAGATCATTTAAAATCATGAAGACGTTCAAGTCAGTGAATAAAAAGTATAAAATAAATACACAGTTTTTTATTTTCTTATTTTTTTATATAGTCACGTGATATGTTGCCACCACCTACCGTTAAAAGAAAAAAGCCACACACAAAAAAAGAAGAAAAACTAGCAGAGCCGGGGTTTGAAACACCAATCCTCAGATTGAGAGACGGGCATGCTAACCATTAAGCCAACAGTTAGAAAGGATTAGAGCTTGCTTGTATCATTTACTTATGTAAAACAGAGAGCATATTGCAAGCTTGAAACCTGTGTGAGCAGACAGCAAGCCGTATGCCAGCATCATCACGCATATGTCAGTGTATGCTGAAGCAATGAATATCCAGGCTTGGTGATGCTTGATGTATTTGCAATAACTGGAAATTATTATGCTCCTTTCATGTAGGAGCAAATCCATCTGGGGAAATACTCATCCTCGGTGAAGGAAAGCAAAAGGACCACATAGTGTGCAATGACAAACCCCATGGGGATGGTGTGGGCCTCCAGATCTTTCAATGCTAAAGACATATCATGTGTGAAGAAGACACTATTTTAGCTTTTATAAAATCAAGAATTAAGTATGCCGGAAAGACTTCAACCACAGGTGACAAGTCTTACTTTGAGACTGTTTATTATCTGTGGAACCACAAACAAAAGATCAGAAATACGGTCATGTTAACTTCCCAGTGGCGGGCCGTGGTTTTGGACGTATGCCTGCTGTCTAACCGGCGCAGCGGCACACCGTTGAGCCAACAGTCAATATGGATTGGACTGACATTACTAGAGATATTGCTCAACTGGCCGTATTCATTCGTGGTGTTGATGAGATTTTGGCGTTCCTTGTGACCAATCACAACGCACGTTAATGGTCACGCGGCCCTGTGGCCAAACACACGTTTCATAATGCTAGCAGGCCTCTCCATATAGTTTAACCAGCTCTCGATTACATAGTGAAACAGAGGTGAAATGTGATTGGATGAGAAGACCCTTAACAAGCAGCGTGCCACACAGCAGAATGAAGGCTGAAGAGAAGACAACAGCAACACAGGCTATGAGAACATAAGCTATTTGGGGAAAAAATGTTATAATACATCTAGTGTATTTGTGAAAAACAATACAATTATTAAATAGCTATAACTACAATTATTTTATATATATATATATATATATATATATATATATATATATATATATATATATATATATATATATATATATATATATACATATATATAAAACATTTAAATGTCAACTTTGTGATTCTGTTTAGGCCAGCAGAGGAGGCTTAGCAGGCCCCGATGGCCCGCCACTGCGTTATAGTGACTACAAAAGCAAAAGCAGTGTAGTTAGCTTTATTTTAAATTAGTATTGACTGTATGCTGTATTGGCTCAAATGTTAAATGACACTGATTATTAGAAGAACCCTCCTTTACCTCTTGAAACCAAATTTAGAAAAAAATGCTTGGCCGTTTAACAAATGATTAAATACCTGGACTGTTTTTACAGTAAAGACATTGGGAGACACTTTTTAATAATTTTCCCTCTTCAAGAATTATTAAGAACAATTAAGGCAACAAAAGGGCCATGATGCAATACCATCTGTAGGAGCTGGTGTTTCACTGATACTTTTCAAGAGCAATTCCAGAAACAAAGAATAAAGAAATCATGATTTATTCAGATCAATACAGTACTGACCACACTGGAGAAGTAATCAGTGGTTTGATAAGTCTTCAGGGACACTTTGATATGTTTACGATGAAAAACTTTCACTATTTAAATTCCCAGCGGCCAGACAGAAAATTGACAACAAATAGAGCGAGAGGAAGCAATGGCAGTACACATTCCATTGGTTCAAGGAAAGCATTTACAACACACTCTCCGCAATACCAAACACAATTATAACCTCTGCGTGTGAACTCTAATTAACTGATTAATCAGAACCAATTAAGTACTTGATGAACATACAGTGTCACCTCAGTTCCAGGCTAAACAGCTCATTAAATCATCTACATAATGTTAAAGAACACATTGCAGCACAGTACATAGTGTTTGATATGGCACAATGAAAGAAAATAAAACCATCTGTTTTCATAAGAAGTCCTCCTTCAACTCAGTATCAACACTACTGAATGGCAACTTGGCAGACTTTGCGACTTTGATAGGGCAAAAGCACAGCTGCTCGAGCCTCTTTAGCCACCGGACTCCTGAGAGTAATATATTGGTCTATAACCCTTTTGTGCATCCTCATTCACAGACAGATGAGTCATCAGCCCTTTCTGCCTTCACTTCATTCGACGAGAGGGGGCACAGGGACAGTAATTCGCAAGACAGCCACTGAATGAATGAATGCCCCCACCTTCCTCATCATGACCTCTGGCTTGTTTTCAGATTCAATCCATTACAGATAATGCTTGGTCCCATTTAGCAATCCCCATTCCATCTGAAAGCGATACTGACCACTTCAGCTGCCGATTGATTTGCAGGACGCCTGGGGACAGAAAAGACACAAGAAGACTGATGACACAATATCCATAATAACCAAGGCCCAGTTTAATTTGCTTTCAAGTCAATCAGCTTCTTCACTTCCGAGTCGATCAGTTTTCTTAAACAAATTCAAAACACCCTTATGGTTGAGCAGGTTGTCACATCCAAGTCCAATTTAGACGTAACTGAGACTGAATGCTGCGCCAAAAGTAATGCATTTTTGGGTTCAAACCAAATAATTTGAATGAATAGAGTGGATGTTTGACATAAATCTTGCAGGTGGGTAGATTTCAGGTATTGTTCCAAGACGGTTACCACAATTATTAGCCAGACAGCACAACAGAGAAACTATAGTCGATTTTTTACTGTGGTATATGTTTCCAGTGTCCAGTTTCCAATGTTTAAAGGGTAAAACTTGTTGCAACCATTAGAGATTCACATTTAAGGGTATTTGTTTTTTTCCTTCATCTAAGTCAAAGCTCAAAGGCAAATGGACATTGTACGTTTGACAGTTTGTAAAGGACTCTGAGACAAATTAGTGATTCGTAATTTTTGGACTATACAAAAAAAATAACTTGAAAAACAGTAGGGTTTATCACTCGTTTTTATTGTGGAAACGTTTCCTTGAAAAAGACCATAAATCTGGTATTAGGACAGCATATTGCATGGCCTTCATACAGTAGCTACATGTGTAATCACTATTGTGATAGTAAATAGGAATATGAAGTACCAAAATACTTACTACTGGTAAAGTGAAAATGATGCCAAGTGTATATTTAAGAATGAATCTCCCCAATGGTTTCATCAAACTGAAGCAGTCAAGTCACACCCGCCCCAGTCCTCCCATTCACTGAGCAATAGATAGATCAATCTATTGCTCAGTGAATGGGAGGAGTGGGGCACATTGCCTGAAGGACAGAGTGGAGAGCTAATGAAGGCAGAGACTAGATAATAATAATAATAATAATAATAATAATAATAATAATAATAATAATAGCTAGGATTTATATAGCGCCTTTCATGAAACCCAAGGACGCTTAACAAAGACATAAATAAACATAACAACTGCAACAGTAGCTAGAGGACATAGGCTTTGGTGAAGAGGTGAGTTTTGAGGAGTTTTTTTAAGGTGTCCAGAGACGGTGTGTTGCGGAGCTCTATGGGGAGAGAGTTCCAGAGTGTGGGGGCTGTCACACTGAAGGCTCTGTCCCCAAAAGTTCGCATTTTTGTGTGAGGGATGGAGAGCTGACCCGTGAGGATCGAAGGTTCCGGGACTGTGTGTAAGGGTGAAGGAGGTTAGATAGATACTGAGGAGCCAGGGCATTGAGGGATTTGTAGGGGAGGAGGAGGATCTTGTAGGTGATGCGGGACTTGACCGGAAGCCAGTGGAGGTGGATGAGGGTGGGGGGGATGTGCGTAGATAAATGACCCGTCTCCATCACAACGACCTGAAGGGTCAAACCACTGACCCCAAACAGAGAATAATAGGCACTCCCATTGCTCATTTGAATGGATTTGGTTTTGGGTCTCAAGTCTCACTACAGAAGCTAAGTGTGGTACAATACACTGGCACATCTCCACCCTGGCCTTCAGACCTCCAAACTGCTGATCTTTATGAAGCCTGGGGAACGGTGGAGACAGTAATTAAATAATTACTGGACAAAGGGCTAACTTACATCAACTGAAACTGATGGATCAAATCACAGAGCTAAAAGAAAAAGCAGAAATTGAAGCAAACATTCCCATGAAGCTCTATCTAACTTGAAGCTTGTATTTCCTAAAGTGCCAGACATGTGTAAAGCCTTCTCTGTGCAAACCAGCAAACCACATGCCATTTTTTTATTTTGTGCCACTATTTTTAGGGAATATATCAACATATTAGATACATACTTTAATCAACTCCCCTGTTATATGATCAGGAAATCTCTATTATTTCATACATGCATTAGTCTATTTGTCTCATTTTCATTGTAGATATGAGAAGACAGAAGAACCACAGAAAATGTTTTTTGATTTGACGTAAGAACGAAGACCCTGTAATGCTGGAATATTTTTCTGTGAAGATACTGCCAAGCATCTTTGAAACCTGACCGTCAAGCAATCTGATTAGTTGATTCAACTCCTGTCGTGTTCAAAACAAAGGAAAATGTATAAGTCAGAGAAATGTCAGTGCATGTTCACCTTAATGCACTCTGCAAAGGCATAATTCCGGTTTAAAACTTTTTGTTGTAATTTTTACATTTCATTTTTGGTACAGTTTGAGCAATGAATGAGATATATTGTGTTAGATAGTGAGCTGGTGGTCCGATTTGATAAAGAATAGTGTAGTTTTTACAACAATCTATTACACCTCTGTATTATGCCATATTTTACGACTCAGCGATTTCGGGTTCGAACTGTTTCAGTGAACGTTTTCATTAGTATTTTTAAGTGACAAAAAGTAAAATTATCGTTGAAGTGTAATACACCTGTTTCATTCATTTGCAACAATGGTTGACAAGATTTGTTTGGGTTGTTCTTTAACACAATTTTAATGGACACCTGCAAGTTAATTAAAACTAATTATTCATGCGGACATAGTAATTACATTAAATTCACTGTCCAAGCAGTGCATTTTTCATTGAACAGTAAAGTTACCATCAAGATGTTTAACTTTTTTTTTTGAGAAGGGTATATTTGAAGCTTTCCATCATTTCGGAGGCACAGCAGCACTTAATACTAATGACACAAAGGTAAAACTGTTATCAACCATATCATCGCACAATGGAAAGTTGATCAAAGAGCTTGTTTGCCAAAAATTCAGGGTAGTCTTTTAATCAAGTAGACAGTAAAGCATGATGGCTCACATCCAAGGTCTCTAATGGACAGGCAGTTGGCATGATTTCAGCAATCTCTGACAGCGGAGCTCATTCTTATTCAGGCAAAGGAATAGCGTGGAAAGACTGAAAAAAGCTTTCAATGTGAGGGGGCACTTCTAAAGTGTTGGAAATGTTTATCTCAGTCTAATTTTGTTATGAAGACAGTATGAGTTGATATTGACCAAAAAGCCTGCTGGCTCACACCCAGGGCAGCTAATGATAAATGTAACAATTTTGTCTTGGGATGACAACAGTGCAATATTATCAGATATGGGATCAACCTTCTCAACATTTTGGTTTGTAGTTTTGAAATGCAAATATATACCTATGTGCAGGAAAATAAATAAATACCTAAAACAAGGTATCTGTCGTTTTCGGTCAACACAACATTCCTTCCAAAATAGTCACGGGGAAAAAGCATCATGGTGCACCTCACTTTTTGGATGTCCTGTCTGAAAGCCAATGGCTCTAGTGATGGCATGGTCAACCTACTGGTTGGTCCATTTATAGCTGGACAACTACAAGATGGTGAAGCTATGAAATAATGGACAGGTATTGGTGGCCCTATAGAGCAGCGGTCCCCAACCACGGGGCCGAGGCTTTGACATGTGGCATCCCAAAAATTAAACTTAAAAGTACGTTTCAACTTTCCTGGTATTCTGGAATAAAATGAAGGCAGAATATCCTGAGATCGCCAAAAAAGCACTGAACATCCTGCTTTTATTTAGAAAAATCCTGTCTTTGTGAAGCGGGGTTTTCTGCAGCGACCAACACCAACATCAACACCAAATACAAAGGTTGAATCCTGCTATAGAGGATGCCTCTTACACAGGTTGGTAATCCTCTAACTTATCCTCTTGCACCATCAGGAGGTTGACTTGTTTGGTTCTAATCAACATATTTTGAAAACTATGAGAGGAATGACCATGGACTTTTCTAAAGATATTAAGGGTTCCTCTTCTCATCTTATTTTTCTCTTTCTTTCAGGATTATGGCCAAGGTCACACTACCCTTATGTCACACTGCATTTACAATACACAGCTCTCCGATTAGCTCTTCATGTGTGTCCTTTCGGTGTGCTTATGTCCCAACAAGTATCTCTTCGATGGAACCTGTTACAGACGGCTCCACCATTCTCACGTTCATTTCCACCTTTTCTGCTTTAACCCCAATCCAACCTGAGCCTGCGAGCAAGCGCTCTCTGCATTGAGAAACAGACAGAGGCCAGTCAATAAGATGGCTGGCTTTCCCTGCATTATGAAAGGACAGAAGCCCAGCGCTAATTGGTTTTCATTTTGATCTTGCCAGCCTTTGAATATGTCTCCCACCCCTCGGGTAATGGAATGACCCTGACCACTTTAATTACCCACCACGGTGGGGAGAGAGTACAAGTCAGAGGGAGAGAAAGAGATGGAATAAAAGAGGAGATGATGGCATGATGGGAGAACAATGCAGTGGCTAGAGGCTGAGTGAGTGACACAAAGAAAGAGAGAAGGGAGTCGAGGAGGGAATTATGCAGTAAGTGTAGGAATTTGACCAGTGACCATGACTATAACCTTCTTTTCAGTGTGTGGCGTGTCCCATACGTTGATGATAATGGGTACATCCCAAGTCTCTAAATTGCATCTCTGTTTCCCTCACTTGCGTCTTTTCCTTGCGTCTTAGTCCCTCCCACAAGGGATGCATGGAGAGACGCAAGGAAACCAAGCGAGTAGCGAAGACGCGAGGAAATATGTTTTAATAGACATGAGACGTCCTTTCCTCTGAAGCGTCACGTGAAGCGACGTCGGTTTATGATGACTGTAGTCGCTTTAACAGCTGATGAGTTTTGTCCGGAGAGTTTTTAGCGAACATTCCAATAAAAATGCACTTAAAATATTGATAAAGATGATCGTATGTTTTCAGTTGATTTAATGGTGTTAAACTACTACTTATTTTAATAAAGACACAGTTATCATGAGTGTCAGAGTGGAGATGTTTTCTCTGTCGTCTGTTACCGTTTAATAAACTGCATTGAGTATTTATATACTGTGATGTGTCCTGCTTATACGCGCAGGATCCATTTCTACCGGCGGAATGCGTCTTATTTATTTATTTATTATTTACGTCGGTGTGAAATTCTGATTGTGACATCATTATAAAATAACCCACAATATAAATATGTCTTCTCTTCATTACGTGTTGTAAAAAGTGTTTCCTCTCTCCAGCTCTCTGATTTTAATGACATACATAATACAAGTTATTGAGGGAAACAACAGTTAAAATCTTTGAAGACAGTGTTTGAGGTCCTTTCATTGTTCAGACCTACAATGAACATATTTTAACCAGATGGTGAATAAGAAAATATGTAATATATCATTTGAGATTTTGTCTGTGATCGTCTCTGGTATGAAACTCCAGCGATCAGTCCGCTCAGCTGCAGCGTCCAATCACATAACAGATGAACAGTGAGGGGGCGTGTCCAGCGTTAAAACACTTCCTGGAAGCTCGCTCTGGCTCCTTGATCATGGCTCCACTTCCTCCTCGATCCTCGCTCCTCAGAGCAGAATAAGAGCTTTGGGACGGCCGTCAAGATGGCGGCGCAGAACCACTTCCGGTTCAATCGAGGAGCGAGGAAACGACAATTTAGAGACTTGGGATGTACCCATGGTCACGATGATTACAGGGTTCAAGGCTGGCAGAAAATGAGACATAAGAACAGTAGTTAAATGATGAAGCTGCACGCTTGTGTACTTTTAGTAGGGTTTCCTCCCGCTTAGGACCCAGTCCATGTTGGTGAAATACACAGATTTGCTTTGCATTGAAGCTAACTATTTTTAAAATGATTGCTTAGAGGTTGAAAACATGAAATTCGGTAATGGAGTCAGACGATGTGTATACAAATGGTTTGGCAAACATTCCAATACTTGTAAAGACGTCAAAAATGTCAACCTGTGAATGCTCCTACAGAAAGAAATCAGGGGTCCTAACCTATCCGACATCATCAATAATCATGTTGATTACTTTATATTAGGCCGTACTCTAGTCATTGTGCTCTTTGGAAGTCATTGTCTGGACACCAATTTTTAACATCACTGCAGAGATTGTGAGTTGTAGAACAAACCAACAGAGTGGTGAGTCTTCTCTGCCTAAATGGGGCTTGGCAGGGCATTATTTCAGGCAGGGCCCTTAAGTGGACCTTAGCTGGATGGTATCAGCTGTTTCATTTGTGCTTCCTCATCACAGGCTCATTCACCTGCTGTGTGGCTGGCTAGCAAACTATCGGCTAACTAGTATTGCCCAATCATAAACATCTAGATCTCATGTTTATGTAATGTGTTTATCAAGGGGGACATTAGCTCAGAAAAATGTGTAACTTGCTACGCATGTTTATTCAATTACCATTAAAATATGCTTAATTCAGCGGGAAAGCAAGAAAACACAAACACACGATTATAAGCGTATGTGTAATACGTCAAACACAAACATAAACAGGGAGGAGATACGTTTCTGATCAAATGTAATTGAGAATGCGTATTAGTTCTGGGGGAACGTAATGTTTAAGAGACAGGGTTGTGCCTGGATGTCTACTATCTTGGGCTGGGACCAATAGATAATTTCGGGGAGAGAGACAGAGAGTGTGAGGCAGGGCGTTTGTAGGAAGATAATATTACATTTTGATCTTGAGGGTCAAAAGGACACAGCTGTGAGGTCTTTTCTTTTCCTTAGAAGTACAGCTAATGCAGGAAAGTGACGTGAGGATGTTCAAGCTTGTGATTGACTTGGGACCCAAACCACACAAAGGATTTTCACCAAGTGTATTAATGTAAAATGTTCAAATGATGAGTGATGCTCCATGCTGCAGATCCCCGTGAGCCACTTTCAGCAGCAGATTTCATTTTCTCTCCTGAAGTGTCACTTGTTGATAACTGACACTTCAAAGGTGGACTAACCCCAGCCCGCCAGATTGTCCCAAATCAAAGAGCGGTTGTACAATATTGGAGAACAAAAAAACTATTCCTTCTACATTTATATCAAAAAACGATCTCTTTGCGCCCGCGGCATCTTGACAATGCTCTACATTTTAGTTCAAGTACAAACAAATCACCAGATTAGGAGTTACAGTCGACTGATTAGCATTTTCTTTTTGCAGCATCATGTGTCAATCAGCCGCGAGAAAGCACAGAGAAGTCAATCTAATCAGTTCTGCAACACGCTGCTGTCATCTCCAATCTACCCCATGGTGGTGTAAAGAGGAAAAATAAAGCCAAATGTTGTTTGCTAATCTATTGAGAATGCAGTACTACCGAGAGCTTCAAGTCGCTCTACCTATCGTAGTCACACCCACCCATTTCATAAGAAACACTGAAGTAAAGGCCACAATCTCCCGGATTTAATTCCTCTTTTTTCACGATGGGGAGTTCTAGTTGTAAATTGGCAGAAAGGTTCGGGGAAACTGGCAGTTGTTTAGGCAGGACAGCTGTATAAAGTGTTGTATATTAAGTTGTTGCATGACTCACTACTGTCCCAGAGGAAGAGGGAGGGATCTACACTACTCCCTAAATCGATCTACACTACTCCCTAAATCGATCTACATTACTCCCTAAATCGATCTACACTACTCCCTAAATCGATCTACACTACTCCCTAAATCGATCTACACTACTCCCTAAATCGATCTACACTACTCCTTAAATTATTGGTCGCCAACCTGTCGATAACGATCTACCGGTCGATCTTGGAGACTTTCCCCGTCGCTCTCCAAAATAAAATAAAAATAAATTCAGAAACACTTTTTCGTTTTTTTTTCTAAAGTGGCACAAGGAAGAGGCACAAGGTTAGTTAAAGTTGTAATAACTGTGTATGTTTTAAGGAAGGTTTGTGTGTGTGTGTGTGTGTGTGTGTGTGTGTGTGTGTGTGTGTGTGTGTGTGTGTGTGCTATTAATGTAAACATAAGTATCGTTGTTGCCTTGTACACAGCTCTTAAATTGGTTTTGGGAAATTATCAATACATTTGAAATCATCAGTCAAGCTGTAAAATATATGTTCAGATCCTGGGAGGTGGTGTGGGGAATAAGGTCCGGAGTCCAAAAAGAGTTATACTAATAATTATTTAATAAAAGAATGATGACAGAACAGCTTATGCAAACCCGATCAGGGCCCCTCCTTCCTCAACGAACTCCAGACCGCAGGTCTTGTCGAGTCACGTGGGGATTAAAAAGGGCCGCTCTTCTTGCTCACGAGTTAGTTATAGGTCTCATTCACAGAGCTTAAGGCCACTCATTGGTTAGTTCTACGGCATGTGATTGGCTAAAAGTCCCACAGGGGCGGAGTCTCTCTTGGCGCAGGTTTTGAAGATGGCTCCATAACATTCATGTTCTCCGGTACCTGAAGTCCTCACTCCGCCCTTCTGTGTTTACTAATGCAATATTTGACCTAGAAGGAATTGTTATTCAGTTTTATATGTTGCAACTGATGAGACTACAGCTTTCAGTCATCCTTCCACAGACTCTCTTTACCTCCCCCCACTGTGCCTGATAAGAACAGTAGAGATTCCCCAGGCCACAGGTGGTCCAGTCCCCTTTGTTCTTAAAACCAAATGCTCCCTTGTTAAACCCCCAACCACATTCTATGTGTAAATTACCATGTGACCCTCAGCATACTAGTGGCTCTGTGACCTGATAGATTATTGTCTATCTTAAGCATTGCAATGTACACATGGACATCATTACACAGTAATCAAAATGACCTTCATATGCATATAAATACAAATCCCTCATAATAATATCCCTTATTAATTATCATATTTCATGCATTGTAATCTACACATAAACAACTAATTTTACATAGACGTGCAAGTCCACATGTGACAAACTAAGCTTAAAAAACACTACAAAGCGCAGGACTGTCTTTCGGAGGGGTATGCGACATGATATATGTATATGTATATACATATATTAATATACTGAATTGTATTAATAAGATGTCCTTATTATGTCAAAGTGTTGGAATACATGGTCAAGATTTAACTGCAAAGTAGTAATGTGTGATACCTGTTTTGCGTTGAATCATACTGGGATTAGATGACCCTACCAAAAGAAAATGCCACCAGCCGCCACTAGGGCTATATGAATAATGTCAAAAGGTATAATATACATAAAACACTTGGGAGACTAGTTACGAGGTCCATACAGCAGTATATGTGTTACTGGTTTATTGGTTGATGATAGAACACAGGAAAAACATGTTTTTCTTTTGACACTTTGGGGGCAGATGTTTAAGTTTTTAATAAAATCATATCTTCGCGATAATACGTCACAGAGATATGGTTTAAAATCTGGCGGATATGGTTTCCACTTCCGCGTCTGAGCATCTAAACATGGACGTGTCTTACGACGTGTGCAAAGCTTCAATGTGAGTCAGAAGATGCCAAGCAACGAGTCCTGAGCAAATATATTGGAGGGGACTGACGGCGCAGCTCCAGTGCCTGAAGGATTCGCTAACAAGGAGCTAGCCGGAGCTAACGGGCCAGATAGCTGGCTACAGCGTTTCTGTGAGACTGAACGGTGAGTAATCAATTGTTGCCCCTATCACCGTTAACTTTCTTACAGTGAACTTAGTACACTAGTCGCGTTGGACCTCCATTATGTGTTTGTAAGACCGTAACTAACGTGTGTTTGTTGATGATAGCTTTGCGTTAGCACGTCACTAGATAGTGCAGTGTTGGATGTCTCTTCCGTGTCTACGACTGAACAATGCATACTCAACTGTTGTCCCTATCACGGTTAACTTTCTTACAGTGAACTTAGTACGACTAGTCGTGTTGGACCTCCATCATGTGTTTGTAAAACCGTAACTAACGTTAGTTTGTTGACGATAGCTTAGCAACATTTGCACGCAGCTAGCTCCTGCAGTGTTAGATGTCGTCTTACGTGTCTACGACTGAACGGTGCATAATCAACTTTTGTCACTATATTCTGACTAGTAGTGAATGTATTTTACAGACAGGATTCACAGCTGCCAGGGTCCAGTGGACAACATGCAGACTCCCGGTCCGTCTCTGCTGCCAATCAGATCTCCACCACCGGCCACAACGCCAGCCACAGAGCACATCCCCACCATATAATAATACATTTGGTTTTAGACATTTATTTACATGCATCTTCCATTTTATTCATATATTCCACTTCTTTTGTGAACCTAAGACCTTTGGTAAACCAATTTCCATCACCAAAACGGATATTCCACCTGAGTAAAGTTATGTTTTCACAAGAGATAAGAAGAATTTCCAAAATCTAGATTAAATTTTTCAGCTTTAGTCATATTTTCTCTTTACACTTGTGCCTTGGGACAACGGTGCCTCATTATATAAATAGCTGAGATTGTTCTGTAATTTTTGATATACAACACATGAGTATGTTTCATATGCAAGTGACTTTAAAAAGAGAAATTTAAAAATTGTGTAAAATCGAGAAAATTACCACAGAGCCCAGAGTGTTAAAGATTAAAATAATAAAATAATTTCCGGATGAATTTCCTCATTCAGTACTTTTTCTACTATAAAATAGCACTATACGTTAACAGTATCTCTGCAAAGTTTGACTTTGATTAAGTGAAGTTAAATATTTGTAGTAATTCATTAAGTGCACATTTTGTGAACCGTAGTTTTAGATCCGCTGAGATCCAAAATGCCCTAACTTTCTTCCTGGATGGATGCCTCTGGTTCCACAACGGACGGGCTCTGCTCAAGCAGATGCACCAACACATAACAATGCAATGTGGTTGATATCTTGCTGAGGCTTTGTCTGACTGGTTTGGCGGTATTGGCGGATTCTGTAGGTCGTAAGCTTTCCAGAAAGGTGCGCTTATCATATGTGGCATCAAGCTAGGGTTATGAAAATAGACATTTCCATAATTTGGGGAGCTCTCTCGAGTCACTTTCGAGTCCTCTCGACTCATATTTATGTTTTATGTTAATATGTTTGATTGAATTGTGTTATAAACATGTTAAATGGACTTATATGCTCTTGTAAGGCCAGGGTGTGCATTTCTTTTTGCTATGTCACATTAGTGGCTCTGGTATCGATTCATGGGAGTAGGAGGACATGGAGAGTGAGGAAGAATAAGCAGCTTTATATGATACATACATATTTAACATATACATTTGACGATGGTTGAACTTGTGTCTTCTTCGTGACTTGAGTGAGCATGCAAAAACTACAAAACCCCCACCACAGGCCATGATACAGACACTAATTTTCCAGGTATCCGAGTTCCTTGAATAATACCCCTCTTCAACTGCAAAAATAAAAGATGGGTCAATGTTGAGCCTCTAGTCTGGGCCAATAAACAGTGTTCATGGTACTGGGTGGCAACACTCTATATATTATCCATGCCATTGATGAGTGGGTGGACAGAAGCACCCTGCAGCGTATGGTATAGGTCATGAGCATGATCGGAGGGAGCCTGCCCTCTGCTGCCGCCCATTCAAAATACAAAACATTTGCCCTGGTAACCGACCTAAACATCCACCGTCAGACCGATAGCTTGACCCATCTGGCCCAAGACTTGGTTGTTGTTTGTCTAATGTATGCACCACCCGCCAAGACCAATTCCTCATATGTGTTACATACCTGGCGAATAAATGGTTCTGGTTCTGATTCTGATTCTGAATATTCTGTGATCAGTGTCCTAGTGAGAGCTCTGTGCCTTCTGCTGACCTGCAGACCATAGGTTTCTCAGTTATCTATCAGTTATGGACTTTCCCTGCTCATATTCAAAGTTGGCTCACTATTTGATCACTATCTTTCCTCTTTCACCTTTTCACCCGACTCATTTTGTGCCATTGAACTAAATATGTTTCTGAATGTCACTCTAGCATCAGTTTCAACAAAGCCCTTTCCTTTGATTTGTTGTTTTATTTGACTCTTTACAACACACTATAACATGTTTAAGCAAAATGTGTGGGTCCGCATTGAATTTGATCACAAACTGCACATTGACATTTGAGAAATGCTCACTCTCTCTTGGGAGGAGTTTTTTTTGTCGTCTTCGTCACTCGCTTCTCCTTTCACATCCTCCTTCCTGCATCCGCTCTTCTCACTCATGTTCCACTTTTCTGCTCATCTGCTATTTCCTTCCCCCGTCTTCCTTTCCTTCTCTCTTCTGTGTGACAGTCTGCTGGCTTAAACTAAAACTTCTCAACCATGTGTGTGTGTGTGTGTGTGTGTGTGTGTGTGTGTGTGTGTGTGTGTGTGTGTGTGTGTGTGTTCTCAGAGGGGTGTCGTTAGTTTGAAGTGAAATATTTCTACAAGGCTTGTGACCTTAGAATCTCAATTGCACTCACAGCAGGTTCACGCAGGTTCACACACACACACACACACACACACACACACACACACACACACACACACACACACACTCTCTGCTCTGTCAAACATAGTCAGTGTCCCGTTTCCAGGCCTGTGCATTACTCCTCCCTGTACTTTGTGTTCTGGTGTTGTTTATGCCAGCAGCGCTTTTCACTGTGGAGTGGATCTATGTGTCTGTGTGTGTGTGTGTGTGTGTGTGTGTGTGTGTGTGTGTGTGTGTGTGTGTGTGTGTATTCATATATGTCAGGGCCAGTGTACCTGCATCCATTGCTTTGTGTGTGTGCCTCTGTTTTTGTGTTGCTTTTGCATGTCTGTATAAGGAATATATTCTGTATATAATCCACACAATCTTTACCCAAAATTCCCTTTGCTCTACAGAGCTTTTTAGACTCTTTTTAGCACGTAAAAAAAAATCACTCTCACTGTTCTCATCTATCTCAATTCCAGCCACAGCAGGCATCTGTTTTCCACTGAAAAGGCTCGATAAAGCCTCATTAAACTACTTGCCTAGCACCAAACAGGCACAGTTAGCTACTAGCTGGTGAACACAGTGGAGCATTTAGCAGCTAAAACAGTAGGTGGTGGGAACCAAACAGAGCCAAAAGAGAGTGAGTTTGGAAGCAACTGAATGCTAACTGGATGCTACATCATCTTAAAAGGAGAAATGTCACTATTGGATAGAAAACCTAATTATACATTAATTAATAATAACATTTAACCAGCACCACACCAACAGAATCAACAAGCTCATCGGGAAAGCTGGCTCTTTCTTGGGGCTGAAGCTTTGTTCGTTGGTGGTGAGAGGAGGATGCTAATCAAACAGCAAACAATAATAGACAATAACAATAATGGGACATTACATGTAATAGCATAGACATATTCACTGAAAAATGTAATTAACCATTATCTGTGCTTATGATCCTTACTGTTTACCTTGGCATTGGCTATGTTTTGGATTGGTGGATTTTGGCCCGCTTCTTCTTGATCTCTTTAAACTTGCAATCTTTATATTTGCTTTTTTCCAATTAGTTATTTCTATCTACATACATAATGCCGATATAATGTGAAGAAATGGGGGAGCTTAGTTTTGCCCAAGGAACCTCTGAGCAGGAGAGAACTGCACTGTAGCACCACTGCTCTGCACCATGAACACCGATGCGCTGCAGGGCTTTCCTGTTGTAGTTTTTGCAGCTTCCACCCCACACAGTGATGCAGTTGGTCAGGATGCTCTCGATGATGCCACGGTAAAAGGTGCACATGATGGATGGGGGGCTTCCTGCTTTCCTCAGCTTGCGGAGGAAGTAGAGGCGCCTCTGGGCTTTCTTTGCTAGCGATGTCGTGTTGGCTGTCCACGAGAGGTCCTCGCTGATGTCCACCCCCAGGAATTTGGTGCTGCCGACCTGCTCAATGTCCGCACCGTTGATGGTCAGTGGTGGGTGTTGAGTGTGGCCTTTCCGGAAGTCAACAACAATCTCCTTGGTCTTGCTGCTGTTTAGCAGGAGGTTGTTGTCTCCGCACCACGTGGTCAGAAGGTTGACCTCCTTCCTGCAGAGGGTCTCGTCATCCTTGGTGATGAGACCTATCAGTGTTGTGTCGTCTGTGAATTTGACCATGTGGTTGGTGCTGTAGCTGGTTCTGCAGTCGTGAGTCAGCAAGGTGAAGAGCAGAGGACTGAGCACACATCCCTGAGGGACCCCTGTACTCAGTGTGATGCTGCTCGAGGTGTTGTTGCCGACGCGTACTGCTTGTGGTCTCTCACTGAGGAAGTCCAGATTGCATCCTCCTTGGACCGTTTGGCACGGTATGCAAACTGGAAAGGGTCCAGGGTGGGGGGGAGAATGGATTTGATGTGTGACATGACTAGTCGTTCAAAGCACTTCATGATTATGGGGGTCAGTGCCACTGGACGGTAGTCATTGAAGCAGGATGGAGTGGATTTCTTTGGCACAGGTATGATGGTGGTGGTCTTAAAGCATGACAGAACAACAGCTTGTCTCAGAGATGTATTGAAGACATCCGTGAAGACGTCCTTAAGCTCCTCTGCGCAGTCCCGCAACACACGACCAGGGATGTTGTCTGGACCTGTTGCCTTGCGGGTGTTGATGGTGGAGAGAGTCCTCTTCACGCTGGCAGCAGACAAGCACAGAACCTGATCGTGGGGAGGAGGCGGAGTCTTGTGTGGACGAGTGTTGTTCTGAGCTTAAAACCGTGCAAAGAAGCTGTTTAGGTTGTTGAGCAGAGATATGTTGCTGTCGCAGGTCTGTGGCGCGGGTTTATAGTCTGTGATGGTTTGAATGCCCTGCCACAGGCTGCGTGTGTCTCTGCTGTCTTGAAAGTGACGGGTTATCTTATTTGTGTGGTCTTGTTTAGCTTTCCTGATGCCGTGGGACAGGTTGGCTCTCGCTGTTCTCAGGTCTGTTTTGTCCCCAGCTCTGAAAGCCTTGTTTCTGGCCCTCAGCAGCCGATGGACTTCCCCTGTCAGCCACGGCTTCTGGTTAGCCCAAGTGGTGATGGTCTTTACATGGGTCACATCATCAATGCACTTACTGATGTAAGAAGTAACAGTGTCTGTGTACTCCCCAATATCTGTGTGGTTGTTGTTTGTGGCTGCCTGCTTAAACATTCCCCAGTCTGTTGAGTCAAAGCAGTCTTGGAGAGCGGAGGAGCCCCCCTCCGGCCACACCCGGACCTGCTTCAGAACCGGTCTGGAAACTTTCACCCTGGGTCTATATGCTGGCAATAGCATGACGGTGATGTGGTCAGAGAGTCCTATGTGGGGGAGGGGTGAGGCCTTGTACGCTCCTTTGTGTGATGTGTAGACCAGATCCAAAATGTTGTCTCCTCTTGTTGGGAAATCAACATGCTGATGTAGTTTTGGAAGGACAGTCTTGAGGTTTGCATGGTTGAAATCCCCAGCAAAGATGGTGAAGCCGTCTGGGTGAGCCGTCTGTTGTTCGCTGATGGCCTGGTACAGTTCACAAAGTGCCGCGTTTTTGTCACTGTTGTTGGGGGTCGGGGGGATGTAAACAGCGACTAGCAGAATCGCCGTAAATTCCCTCGGCAGATAAAAAGGACGGCACTTTATGATCATAAACTCCACCAGTGGAGAGCAGTGTTTACGTACCACAACAGCACCCGGCACCATGCATACCGGATGTAAACACATACGCCGCGCGTCTTTCCTCCTTCGGCGAGGACTCTGTTCGCACGGTAGCATGTTAGCTGCTCCAGTCTCACAGCAGAGTCGGGGATGTTGTCATTTAGCCATGTTTCCGTGAAAAACAGCACACAGCAGTTCCTCACGTCCCGCTGCTCCGTCCGCAGCAGTATGTGGTCCATTTTATTGTCCAGGGATCGCACATTAGCCATGATGATGGATGGTATGGCTGGACGAGTTGGCCTAGCCGCTAGCCTAGCTCGGATACCTCCGCGCTTACCCCTCTTCTGCTTCCTCTCGCAACCCTTGCGGCGTCTCCTTTCTGGGGGAGAAGTGGCAGTTGAGTCCGGTGTTGTCGTAGGCCGGCGGAGTAGTCCCTGCTCCTTGATTGTCTCTGTTTGTGCAGTATCCAGAGTGTTGTGTTGCTTGGTCCTGCCGATGATTAACAGAACCTGGCGACTTTATTTGTATTCCGACGTAGACAGACAAGGTGAAGACGAACAACTTATTGACGAACTGTTTGACAAACATTTAGTAACTGGACAAAACACCGTATGGTCAGGACAGAGAGGGGCCGCTGCGTCCGTACGCGCCGCCATCTTGTCTTGATGGACAGATCTTTAAGTTTAAAACAACTTGACAAGGCTCCTTCTCTTCAGTTCACCCAACAGCATGAATAACATCTTCCTGAACAGAGGGGAGCTATATCTTAGCTTCCAAAATGCTCAGAAT